>NC_079169.1:45982302-46289802 GCF_947568905.1 Ostrea edulis | reverse complement strand
ATCTAAATGGTGACTGAGATCAAGATATGGATGGTGGACAGTGTGTTATGCTTTTTTCCCTCTTTTTTGATAGTCAAATATTGTAAACCTAGGGAAAAGGGAAAGCCTTTTCTGACCATGAGATCATGTTCCTAAAAGTCCAGTTTTCTCAATCCTTCAACGGCAAAGTTGATAGGAGTCTTTCTCATCTGAAGTATGGTGATTCCAAGTAAAAGCAAAAATCACTCACTGACAAATCCCTAAAATCGTTTTCCTATATCAGTGTCTACTATGCTTTACCTTGACAATCCAAACCAATAGTATTCCTCATGGTAACTCCAGGTGAAAGTGGAAATTACTTATAGCCTGGCAACTGTTCTCCTACACCCAAGACACATTGAGCACAAATAAACCTTACTTACTGTCAATAGAGAAAGAACTCCGACATCAACACCACTCAGAAAGGTGCATAAATAAGTCACATCTGTGTTACTGTCGACTACATTTTATCAGTATAATGTTTGAAAAAAAGCCCCAACTACATGTACATATGTGTGCAATAAAATTAAACACAGCTTCTAAACTCTCTAAACCTTTGAAGTTATTCTAGCTGTGATATGCTAAATCAATCTTTTGATTATTCATTATCTCAGGTCATCAGAAAGCAATAAACACCCTGAAATTCCATGCAGTTTTGTTAGATGTTAGTGTAGTGAGTTTATGTGCAGATTTAACATCAAATTTTGAAGATAGGCAGGACAGTGGCAAGAAAAATTTATTCGACAATGTAATTTCCTCACACTTACACATGGTAAAATTGTAATATGTCCAAAGCATATAGAGGTTCTTGTCATTGAAAGGAGTTATAAGCATGAAGAGTTAAGTGACAATGAGTTTCTAACATAACATTGCGATCAAGTAATCAGTGACAGAATTAAATGTCTGCCTATCCTTTGAATTATAACTAATATAATGTTAATACATTGCATGCAAATAGGCTCCTATTTAAAACACTAAATAATCAAAAATTATTTTAGTGAAGAGAGAAATATCCCCGAGAGAACTGTACAGTTACTCCCAGAGAAAAAGTAGTAAGTAGTGCAGTGAAAGAATACATTAAAACACGATTATAGCGAAGTGCTGAGGACAAACAATTTCTAAATGTACAATGTAATTCTGAGTCATTGTTTTAAATCTACAGGGAATGAAAATCTCTTTGCTGTAAACTTAAATTCATTACCAGCACGTTTACTGTAGCCTTGTTGTCATGGATTTCTATTTTAGCTGGTAGAGAATTGTTTTTCACACTTGCTAAATCTTAATCATTAATGGTGGGGGGAAAATATGTTAATTTGGTAGCCTTATATACTTATGTTAGAATGGTCTGGAGATTTGTTAGTCTATTGACACAGTACCTTTTAGTGGGCAAGTCACACTCGTTTTCCTGTATATTGTCACAGTACCTTTCAGTGGCCAAGTCACACTTGTTTCCCACTAAAACGACTGGTACCCCGCTGAAAGAAAAACAAACATGTATTAACTCTAGTATTCTACATACTCATTTCAATGCCTGATTAAGAAGACCATGTACTGTGATTTTCATGACATCTGTATGAATGAATATATATTGTATACTCTCAACTAGGAAACTAACAAGTCAAAAGCGCCCCCCCCCCCCCCCCCCCCCCCCCCCCCCAAAAAAAATCAAAAGGAGTCTTCCTTCGCTAACCCAAAGTATCGTGTATAAAATTGATTAAAAGTCTCCCCAAGGAAACTCAAGTTATCGCCTACTATAGAAAGTGCTGATGGACAGAGTGATTATTATGTAAGGTACCTGTCACATAGTGGGGCCCTAATAATATATAAATATTGCATGTAGTTGAGGGTAATGATGAAAATTTTCACCCTGAGAAAACCATTGTCAGGTGTCAACTGAGGTGTAGCCGAGGATGACAATGGTTTCTTGAGGGGTGAAAATTTTCAATGTTACCCTCAACTACATGCAATGTTTCTTTTATTATACTGAATTTTATATAAACAACAAAGCAGAAAACTTATGTCTGTTGGCATTTAATCAATTACTATCATGCGATGTTTATATATCAATGCAAATATTTGTGTTTATCACAAATGCTCAAACTAAGTTGTCTAACAATCTACGGCGAACTGTACGTGCACAAAGATACTATCACCCTGAAACATGTGGTTTTTATTCTCAGAGGGAAATATGTTTTTCCAAATCCTTCTTGACCAATCAGATTCGAGTATTTTAAATGAATCAATGAAAGTATAATAATATTCCATATTGCATAATAGTGAGGGAGATATGTAGATCTATTCACCCACAAAAAAAAAATCATATTCCCAGAGGGGAATATAATTTTTCTTTGGTGAATAGATCTTCAGATCTCCTGAACATTCATGCAGTAAACCAATACAAAGCAAGACTACAAAAATTCAATTGAAATTGCAAAAAAAAACCACCCTGGATCCACAGATGTATTTCACTATATGTAGTTGAGCTCATCCCTAACGGTAGCATCGTCAACACTTTAGAACATATGAGCAACAAAATGACATGATACAATAAAAATTTTTTTATATTTCCTTTTTCCCTGAATGCTGGTTACTTACATGGTGTGTGTCTCAATCAGGTGATTAAACTGTGTAGCAAAAACTTGTAATCCAAACCCGCTCATACACAAATTCTTCTAGTAACTTACAAAGTAAGAAAATTCACTTACTGGATTGAATGGACATATTGTGATGTCACAATAAACTGTTTTTACCTTGATGGAAAATACGAAGCTCTGAAGCTGTGGAATATGATGTTTGAGGGAAATATGAAGTTTTATTCTCCCTTGCACATGACTGTCTAGACCAATCAGATAGCATGCTGTATAGAATTATTACACTGAGGAACAAAAGCAAGCACAGCAAGCAGAAAGGCCGGTTGTGAAGTTGTGAAGTGATGCAGTGGCAGATCAAAATGAGGAGATTGTTTTACAATGTTTAACAAACATCTACTTTTTAACATCTGAAAATAACAACTGCTCAAGCCAAGTTTGAACTCTTTGGTAAACCCAGTGATGGTGACATGAAACACAGTGACAGCTCCTGTCCCCCTCATTACTGGAAAATCAACCATGTCACTTTACTAACTATGACAGAGAAATTGTACTTTTGTCTATAAAAAGATGCATGATAAACTCTAAGCCTTACATTTAAATGATCATGAACACCTTGATTAATTCAAGGCTTTCGATGGATCTCAATGTATCACTACCAAAAAAAAACCCATGTAGCAAACTTGGATCTACATCTATTTACTATGTGCGAATGTTTAAAAGTTTATTCATTGTATTCAAGATTTGGGTTCTGTACAATAAGACATTGCTCTAATTTTCTCTAATAAAAATACATCAATTTTACGCCGGATAATTACATAAAAATACCTTGCTATATAGAGAGATTTTTGAAGGTTTTTTTAATTTTGTTATCTTCATACACTACAGAGATTTTTCTGTCCCCCTCTCCCTGAGTTGGTTGGAAATAAAACAAATGTAATTACCTATTTTCATCCCTTTCATTTTGTAAAATAGTACATGTGTAAGTGTTAGATCCTAGTAAGCATAAGCTAGAACACTTGGGGAAAATGGCATTGGGGTGGAATGCACTCCCTTGGGAAAATTTCCAAGTCCACATGTATATGTACCTACAATTGCCCCAACAGCGGAACCATCTGCATATTAAATAAGATGGCAGCAGATTTGATGATGGTCAAGGTTCAAGTTTTTCAAAAGTATTTCAAACCCCAAAATCAAGGTCACAAGGTCAGAACTTTTGGTTCCAAAAGGAATATCTTGTCATAAGGAATACACATGTGAAATATGAAAGCTCCATTATCATCCATTCAAAAGTTATCGCTATGGTTAAAGTTTTAGCAAACAAACAGGCAGACAAATAAAAAACTATAGGCTCTCAAATTTTCAATTCCAAGGACATAAAAATGTTGTTAACTTCCAATTCTGTCAGCTACATATGTTTGTACATTTCCAATCAGATGAAAGATTTATATTTACATTTACTCTGATAATTTTCCTCTTAACATTCTCACAAAGTGAAATTGAAGGTTAATATCTCAAAAACTTTCAACTTTTGAGATAGGCCAATGCACTTGATCTATAGAGGACAACATGTGGCACTGTTTAATATAAAAAAAACCCAATTGAAATAATTAAAATGTAAATATAACAAATGTCTTTTATTATTTGTAAGTAGAGATGATATACATCAATCCTCTTCCTCCCAACATATGTTTACATATAGCGCTAACAATATGATGGTGTGGAGAGGCTTGAAATGCATGTATATCATCTCACATATTTAAAACAAAATTAATGAAGAAAGATAAAATACCCAGTGAAATATAATTCTACCTACTTGATGGTTCCTTTCATATCCAGGAGTTTGTCATAAACAAACTTAACCACTTCAAAGCTGTAAAATAAAAAGAAGTACTTTACAAATAAATTACAACAATACATTATAGCAATATTGCAATCAGCATATACATCTCAGCAACAGAGATAAAATGTAAAGAAAACTAAATTCTTATAACGCAGTATTAAGTCTTCCCCGGAAGACATGTGTTGCCTGCTAGTTCATTCTATATGTAAAATATCACGTATAATGTTGAAAAAGTAAATTATTCAAATGGTTTTTGTCAGTTTAATACTCCTTTTAAAGGTTTTGAGAATTACTAAACATTCTTTAACGATAACTTAATTGAAATTGAAAGATGAGACATTATTATGCTATGGAATTTGTGGGAGAATCTGTTTGAAATTAAGACATTTATTAAATGTAGACTGAATGAAAACATATGTTTGAAAATATGTATCAACCTGTTACTGTGCTCTTCAAGACAATGGTAATAACCATAAGTAATTATCTGTTGGGTTTACTACTTAGTCTTGTTGTCTTTTTATATATCCAATTTACTGTTTCTCAAGAAAAATCATAATTAGTGCTGTTCTGAAATCACATATACTGTCCTTCAGTATGGGAATTACAAATACTGTCCTTTTGTACATAAAAATACTGTCCTTCAGTTAATCATAAAATAAAATCTTCAGCAAAAATTTTTTTTGCTGTAAAAAATTCTAAGTCCCGGTAAACAGGAAGTTGATAAGCGACAGATTCGAAAATGTCTTACACAATACAGTTGGCCACACTGATGCTCTGTGCCAAATATCAGGGAGTTGCCCCATGTGGTTCTTGAGAAAACTGTGACGGAAATTTTTTTGCTGTAAAAAATTCTAAGTCCCGGCAAACAGGAAGTTGATAAGCGACAGATTCGAAAATGTCTTACACAATACAGTTGGCCACACTGATACTCTGTGCCAAATATCAGGGAGTTGCCCCATGTGGTTCTTGAGAAAACTGTGACGGAAATTTTTTTGCTGTAAAAAATTCTAAGTCCCGGCAAACAGGAAGTTGATAAGCGACAGATTCGAAAATGTCTTACACAATACAGTTGGCCACACTGATGCTCTGTGCCAAATATCAGGGAGTTGCCCCATGTGGTTCTTGAGAAAACTGTGACAGAAATTTTTTGTGACGACGACGCAGGACGACGGATAGTGATCCCTATATGTCGCCACTGCGTGTAACGCAGGTGACACAATCATGATTATAGAATAACAGTTTTATAATGTCACACATCAAAGGTACACTGTTTTTAATATTGGCTGGAGAAAATTTTATCTGTACAACAGAACAACTTTTATCTCTTTAGTATGGTAAATTTTGACCAAATCATTGCCATACATATGTAAGTAACCATCTTTACTAGCCAAGGGCGATGATCCAGCGTTTCTCCATATAGAAACATCGTGGATCGTGAACCTTGCCTTGGTAAGCGAAGATGATCAGTAACACGTTGCACAAGTATTTGTAAAACACAGTCACATTCTCCCAATTCTCAAGACTTTTATTCAGTGTACTCATAAAAACAACCTTGTCAATTCTGCATTTAAACATTAAATCCTTAACTCATCCGACCAAATTTGGACCTTCTTAATGCAAGGAATTAAGAGCAACATTTTAGCCTTAACTTCCAGTAAGTGTTTGTAAACAAGACTCAAGCCTTGTTTATGTTTACAAACAAACTAGTGAAATTTACAAGCATCCTCATTCTGCACAGACACAACTTTATCTTTTAAATGACACACTTTAACCTAAAGAATATTGTAAATTCCTAAATATACGCAAAGAAATTACTTTCATGCAGCTTTGTGAGAAGAACCACTCATGAAATAAAATTATTCGCTTTTATCTGTATGTGTAAAAACTCTTCATCAAGACCACTCGAGAATTCATGTTCTCGTAATTTGGGTTCAACAAGTCATTTTGTGAAAAGTACTCGTATAAAATAAGGAATCTAATAATAAATCATAAACTAAGATAACCATAGATTTTCAAAACTTTGTAAACAATAACTTACTTTAATCTTTGTTTACATAAGAAATAAAAATCTCTTGATAATGAGCTCCTGTCTTAATGTATAACCTTAATTTTTTGGTTTGGTCATGATATATAACATAAATTTTTAGAGAAACATTTTAAATACATTAGTTAGACAAAGGATTTTGATCATCAAAAGTAATTTTTTTTTATCAAAATTGGGGAAGGGGGGGGGGGAACAAATTAGCCATACATATTTATTTCATTAATCTACATGATCTAAGGCCTAATGCATTCATTTCCCTGTTGAACATTCATAGCTGTAAAAACATTGATAGGACATAAATACAGAGAAAATTGCAAATCAAACATGAGACTGCAAATAAAATCTCGCACATGTAACTGTAAGGTGCTGAAAGTGACCAGTAAAGGTAGAAATCTTACCTCTTTTTAGAATTGACAGAATAAACTAAAACATATCCATCTATATTCACAAAATAGGACTGTGGCAGAACGGAATACTCATCCTACAAAATTATGATGCACATTTAAGGATAAATATCACAAATGCACAGAATACAGTGTCAAATTCAACATTAAATACATCATTATTCAGATGAATCTCAGCAGCAGTTGGAAATGCAGCAAATAATGTAATAAAAAACTTGGTGTTACCAAATCTGTATGAATAATATAGTGTATGTAGAACTTGGTAGATTCCCTTTGTGCATTAAAAGAAAATTTAAATTTTGAATTAAGCCAATATTGAATACCTGTGTTTATAATCATATTATGAACAGATGGATGAGAAACAATACATGTATTAAATAATTTAATTTTACTTGTAACATGCAATTTGATTGATTCATTTGACTTTATACATTTATTGCGGAAGGAGATATGAAGATTTATTCACCCAAGAAAAATCATATTCCCAGAGGACAATGCCTGAGGGGAATATGATTTTCCTCAGGTGAATAAATCTTCATATCTCCCTCACTATCGTGCAATTAATTGTTTATTATACCAAAAAAAGCAAGACTACAAAAATGCATTTTGCAGCCCGCTCATCTATACATTGTATGTATGTGAGATCGAGCTAACGGTAACACCGCCCTGTCAACGTATTAGAAAGTACAAATAACGAAATACAGCGATATGATAACCAGTTTTTGTGCCTTACGAACTATGAAAGTACAATAACTCAAACTTATTGTGACGTCACAATAAACTGAAGTCTACCTTGACATTAAATTTATGCAAAAAGGCACGGGGCTGCCAAAGGGGTGAAATATGATGGAGAGATATGATGTTTTAGAGGGAGATATGAAGCTTTATCAACCCTGGCACGTGACTGTCTAGACCAATAAGATTATGTGTTACACAGAATTCTCATACTGATGTACAATAATATTATTAACCTTCTTTATATCATATAATACAGGTAAATAAAGTTGTCATTTAGTCCAGCTAAATGACATCCTAGGAATGATGTCACAATACGTTTAGCTGTTCTGTCTCCAATTAGTTGCTACATGTACGACAATATTGGTCAGCATTATATACAATTCATTTTTTTCCCCAGAATTATTCAAATGCTATTTACTAAATTAAATTATAAGGAGTGAAAGTTGATTTTCCTCATTTTATATGATATGAAGTAATTTGGGACAGTTTATGCTATTTTATAAACTACTTTACATTGATTGCTCCTGCTTATTGTCTGAAAATCCTAAAGAACAATTTTCTTCCCTTGTTAACACCCTGCATAATGCTATATGCCACTAATTTTCAAAAACAAATGGCCCAATTTTATTTGATACTAATGCCAATTACCTAACACTGACTCATAGGTAATCACAACTGTCCTTGGAGAATAGTATGGTGATAGTGATAAGTTGGACATGGCATGCAGGTGGTCAGGTTAATTACAAATAATTGCTGAATTACACTCAATATTAACTATAAAGGGTTTATACAGAGTGGAGCCCAATTAAATTTTCAGACTTTTGATTGCTCAATGATATGTCAACTGGTTAATTTGTTATATTGCCACCTGTGCTCTATTGTCCAAATTGGTCTTGACCAAAAGTTGGCAATATACATGTGTCTAAGGAGCACTGTATAAAAAAACCAAAATTTATTAACAAACTTATTGAACTCCTGTAAATGCACTTAATATATCAACATCTTGTTAATATTTGTCTGCAATACTACTTTTAAAAAACAAAACTGATAAATAATGCATACACATGTAAAAAATATATCCCTACATTTCTCCCTATCTGTACACAATTTGTACATAGAAAAGGGTCATTATAGTGGCATAGAGAGATGCAGCAAAATATGCAAATGTTGTAGAGGCAATGATATTGAAGATGAATATCATTTTATTCTTGTTTGCCCACTCTATCAAGAATTAAGACAAAAATTTCATCAAAAAGATTTATTTCAATAAACCAAATGTTTTCAAGCTAAGCTGCTGCTTGTAAAATTACTGAATATCAACATACATGTAAAAGAATTACATAAACTGGGAAACTGAAGTATTTCAAAATTGGCAACAAAAATTAAAACTTGCAGTTAGTTAATTATAGGTGTGTATTGATCTTCACAATTTTTACCCAGTGTATATATCTTTATATACCCATATCGTTTGAATTATAACTATAATCATTATTATTAGTAGTATTCTTGCACTGTTTTTCACTCTCCTTCATGTAATTTCATTCATGTGTTTTTTAAACATGCTGTATGAATGCATGCAGAATGAAACCAACAATTAATTAAAGCTAATCTTCAAGTGAATATGACATAATGTGTCTAAATAGCCTGGGGATAGGGTCAGATTGTATCCACTGATCAGAAGCAATTAGTGACAATTGTGACCAACAAAACATTTTCCACATAATTAAAGATAATCAAAAATAAATTGTGCTCTTGGGCTGTGAAGGCATTCTTGTGCCATAGGCAATCTTTTAATCAGTTTAAATATTTTAGTTTTCTTTGTTACATGGATACATTGTGTGTTTTTTGAAAAATGACCTGCACATACCCTGGTAGGTATTTCAGATACAGGGTTCAATTATCTGTCAAATAACCTTGTGAGGGGATCAGGACACACTCTCGTGTCATAAACAGGATTTATATTGTGCATGAGAATCTTATCTCTCTATATTGTAAAAATATGATAGTGTTCATAAAATCTACATACCTGAAACTACATATCACAATAGCTACAACACCTTTAAGATTGGATGAAACAATCTCAAAATACCTTTGCACAAGTTTACATGGTACATGTGTATATATATGTAACATTTCCACATATTTTGAGGGGAAATCAAACAATAGTGATCAAAAATTAAAAAAAAATCTCAAGAGAAAATACAGACACAGACAAATTATTTTTGTGTACATGGTGTACCCCCTGAAACTTTGCTATTAGCTGATTTCTACTAACCTGACCAGCTGTGTCTATCACCTGTAAAGAGTACTCTTGTCCACGGATTTTAAGAGTCTTCTGGAAAGCTGAAAAGAAAATATGAGATACAGTTAAATATACATGTCTAACAGACTAACAATATTGCTGCTTTGAATATTCCAACTTTTAGATGATACATTCAAGGAGAATTTTTTGTGGATGTGGGCATGAGCTCCCAAATGGGGTTGTCCTTGAACACCCACCACCACGGTGGGTGTTCAAGGACAACCCTTCTCAGAATACAATATATATCTCAGAACAAGTGTAAATAACCGATAACCGATTTATGTTGTTAGAATTTGATAAATCTGTAATAATTAACTATGAAAGCAGAATATATACATGTACGTAAAAAAGGATATTTATTAAAATTCATATACAATCTATGTAAGAAACTTCTTCAATTCATTTTTTTTTTCATGACAACTGAAGGGAGATTTTAAACAGTAAAAGAGGAAATTGGATTCTTTAAAATCTATTTCATGGACATTATCTAACTTTAAACGATAGTATATTTAGTTGACATTTTTTTTTACAATGACTGTTGGCGTACTCACAGAATACTGATCCCAAGCTTAAAGGGACTGGTTCATGTTTTTTTTGTTTTGTTTTTTTATGTTCAAAATAAAAATATAACCCATTTAATGTTGATAATCAAAATTTGGACCTTCTGAATGCAAGGATAAGAGCAATATTTTAGCCTTAACTCTGTGTTATGTAAACAAACCATTGAAATGTTAATTTTAAGCATCTTTAATCTTAATTTTGTACAGTCACAAATTTAGCTTTTAGATGACACATTTTACCTAAAGTATGATTGAAGCGTGATATTTTTAATAAACTTGGATTGATATCCATTTATTTTAAAAACTTTGTAAACAATAACATGTACCTTAATCAAAACAAATAAACTCTCTCTAATGAGCTTCTGTCATGACACATACAGCCTTATTTTTTTATGAAACCTTTTAAACACATTATAGACTGCAGATTTTTGGGAAATTTTAGTTGTCATTTTGGGAAAAACATGTAACTTTTTCAGCATTGGGAATAGGTAAGAATTTTAACCCTCTACAGACCCAAATAATTGATCATCTTCGAAAAATTTGAGATCTTTTCATTGCATTTTTCTCTCTTTTACTGATAAACATGTCACTTTTATTAATGAACATTAAAAAAACAACAACATAGGATAAAGATGTGATGAGAAAGTAAAATCCCTTCATACAATGTACTTACTGTTTTCAATTGTTGGGTCATATGAGTCCACAAAATGATTTTCTACAAACTGGATTGTAACCGATGATTTTCCTGAAAATGAGAAGAAGAAAAAACAATTCACAAAATCATTATTTATTGAATGGAATGTGCAACCATTGTACTTGCTATATGGTACTTGCAGTCAGACCTCAGGTAGAACAATTTTTATTTTAGAAATCGCTCTTAAATTGCAAAACTGTGTTATAATTATCCATTAAATTAAATATTATTCAAATTTACACAAATCGCAGTTGTGCTAAGAATGGGGAAATGGTTTTACTCCCGTTGACCTCTGGCACTGCTGACGCGACGCTACCAAAGCCAAGCTGTGTGAAGTACATTGTATCGCCACCGTGAACTCGTGTTTACAAAGAGTCGATATCATTATCATCCATCATGGATGTTACTGAATTAATTATCTAACAAGGATTAATTGTAAAAATATTTCAGAGCTACAATATACACTACACTATATTTCTTTAAACGAAATAAAACATGGTGATGAGACGCGTGATTGTTTACAAACATTGGAACGATGCATGCTTGAAATGCTATATCCATAAAACAACATAAAGAGTAAAACATTTACTTACCAACCGACCTAAAGCCCATCAGAGCTACTCTTCTTTGTTTAGCTGGCATTTTTACCCAGTCTGAGCCAAATCAAGTGAACGAGAGGGGGAATATCTTACTTATGTTTTCACTTCAAACCATAGTCGTGGGTTAATTCCCTTTATTGTGAACCGGAAACGATATTTTCTCACCAGAGGGCAAATATTAAGCTTGCGTAACGCGCCCTCTGGTGAGAGAATGTGGAAACAGTTGTTAAGATATGACCCTAAAGCATATATTGTATACAAATATATTTATATGTAGACAATAGTATGGTAAATGTTTTGTTCTTTTTAAAAGTAATTGATAATCCCAAAGGCATATTATGTGGTTTTTATGTATAATTGAGCGCACTACCATAAAATGTTTTAGATTAAACCCGTGCATGAGATCAGACATTGGGGTTTTGAAGCCCTTTAAATTGAAGAAAAGTAGAAAGTATAGACATAGGGGTGGGTGTGGGGGTGGTGATTGATTTTTGTTTGAAAGTGGGAGTTAAATTGTACACTGAATAATACGTAAATACATTGTTCAAGATAAGGTCTCCACAAAAGATTTTTTTTTTTTTTTTTTTAAATCTATCTTAAATTAATACATGTATCAAGACTTTAAATTATTTTTTAAGCGTTTAACATGTAAAACCATGACAGTTTCTATGATGTGCATTTTGATTAATGTGTTGAACTATCATAATTAGACTACTGAAGAGAATTACCGTAAAGATATACAGTGTGGATAGCTAGCATATATATAGAGATCTTGCGTCCCCACCCCACCCCTATATGTGAATTAGAAATAGACGTACCCCTTCCCATGTGAAATCCCCATGGAAATAAAAATAAACCTACCCCGCCCATGTGAAATAAAAATAGACCTACCCCGCCCATGTGAAATAAAAATAGACCTACCCCGCCCATGTGAAATAAAAATAGACCTACCCCGCCCATGTGAAATAAAAATAGACCTACCCCGCCCATGTGAAGTAAAAATAGACCTACCCCGCCCATGTGAAATAAACATAGACCTGATGATTACTCCAACATGAAGATATTTTTTTTTTCTCGAAAGAATGTTTAAGTATTTCTCGAAGCCAAAGTTTAGCTCTTTTATATATATATATATATATATATATATATATATATATATATAGATTCAAGGTCTTTGACGAATTATTCATATCAGTTCAAATATGAAAAGTACAGTAAGGTACAATGTTTATGACAGATTTCTCCCGATTAGCCGACATTAAGGTAGCGACGGATAGCAACCACGTGATCAGTAAAAATTGTGTATTTTCACGTGAATTCATTTTCCGGAATTCCTTACTCCGTCATAGAATAGTCGAAAAACAAAAAGGGGTTCCGAAAGTTTTTTGTTGCTGTGACTGACTCGCCAAGAGAAAATATGCACATATCACATATTAGTATACGTCAATATCTGTAATAATGGTAGATCAAATGTTTCATCTGTGTGAAACTTTTTGCTAATCGAAATGTTAAACCAACCACCAATCCATGTACATAGATGCGCTACGTAAACAAAGTTGTTGGTTGATACATCGTAATGTCCGAGTGCAGCATGCTGCGAGATTGAATACTGTTTATACAGTCATTGAGAGGCTAAACAAAGTTTCTTGCAAGAAGAGGAAGTTGGTGGATGCATTCAACTTGGACAACGAAATCATAGTTTCGTTTGGTGAGTGAAAAAAAAATGCCATAAATTTGTATTCAAAAGTTCAACTCACATTTCCTCTGCTATTTCACAACGCGATTTATAATAACATCTGTAAGTTTAAACACACGACATACAGTAGATGTATTATTTTGTATGTATTCCATGTGTGCTTAAAATATAACTCCCACCTGTGCATGTGATTGTAAACGAACGGATGTCACGTAAATGTATACCACATTTGTAAACATGGGCTCTCACAACTCTTTTATTAAGAAAATATCGTTATGAAAATAACCGTTACGAAAATAACATACCTTGAACTACATGTATAAAAGTAATGAAAAACAAATATCTGTATAGACCTACTATCTAGGGGTATGAGGGAACCGGATAGAAAGTGGAGGGGGGGGGGGGGGGGGGGGGGCATGTGTTGAATTATAATTCCCTAGACTATAGTATACATATACTATTACTTTGAAATTTCAGTGACCTAAGAAATATATCAAACCTGAGGTTTCGTGTTTCACACAAACATGTAGGTTGGCAAAACCTTTTTAAAAATAATGTAAATTAATCACAAGTCTGCATATGCCCTCTCATAGGCAAATGTATGCACTGTATGTATAAGTAAGATATGTATACTACATGTATGCCCTTCTCTTGACCCACATTTTGTAAATAAAACAGATATGATAAGTCTATGGCAGTTTATGAAAACATATATACATGTCATCTCATATTTTGAAACATCAGTATTTAAATTTTCACTGAATATGTGTTGAGACACAATTTTAAAATTCACATTGTCTGACGTAGTCTAATTACTCAATGGTATAATATAGACTTAACTGTGCAAATATCAATTATGATGATCTTTTTTCTAGACATCAGCCTGAAGACCAAGGGAGGTTAGATAGGACCAGTGCAGGTTGAAGTGGATTTTGAGTCAACAAGTATAACAGCAAGAGAGGTACTATATTTTCTTTTGATAAACATTTGTAAAGACAATTCTGAGTATATCAGATATTCATCTTTTTTGCTATATTTAAATATATTTATCTATATTTTGAACAGGTACTCCATTTACAGTGATGATGACATATCCCCTGGACCCCCACAACTCCACAAATTTAAAAATGTTTGATCAAAAGATTAAAGAACTACTGCAAAATTTGGGACTTGGATGAAAAACATTAATTCACTTATATGAGCTCAGAGCAGTGGATGTTGTACAACATACTTTAAACTAAATTGTGAATTTGAGGGAAAACAAGTACATGTACTCGTGTATTACATGTACATGCCTTTTGAAAGACAATGATATTGCATAGATGTAAAGGAAATTTCAATGTTGATTATTCTTTCTTAGATATATTAGTAAAAAATGTGCACATGATAGAATATCAATTTTATAACTTCAATCAATGTGTTTGAATTTTCCTTGTAATTCAAAATTTAGTTGAAACATACATCATTGATACATTAATGTATATCAAATTTTTAGAAAAGTTTCATAATGGAACTAATTCACCCCCCCCCCCCCCCCCCCACCCCCCACCCCTTATACATACAGTGAACATAGACCTTCACCTGGGGAAAACCACAGTTAGTTAATGCAATATACATGTACATGCATTCTCAGTTATCCAATAGTGAGTTTTTGGTTCATTGTGAAACTACAATTAGAAATCTTAAACTTATGAAAGACACACCTATCTGTGAGGGCAAGATGACTCAGATGGACTTACATGTAGTGATCCATGGGCAGTCCATGGGTCTCTTTCCATTGCTATTAATTATTTATTGAAATATGAAATGGTTATTTAAACATATTTGGTGTATTATACTGTATAGTGATATAAATTTCTATCAAAAAATATGTATAGGCAATAGATTTGGTCCAGTTATTACAAGAAATTGTATGAAAAATAACTAAATATTTAGGCAATCATTGTGAGTGCGAAAAGGTCAACTGCAATAGCACACACTATATATCATTCTTAAATGGCTCATAGAAACTTCTAGTATTGTGAGTTTGAATGCTTAATGTGGTAATTTGGAAATGCTTAATCATTTAAGGTCAATAGTTTGTTATATCAAATATTGACAAATAAACCCAAATCTTATTTATAAAAGCGGCTCTTCGCATACCACAACCTATTGTAATTTTTGGAATTCACTGGGTAGGTGTAAACTCACAAAATACAATATGACACCGCACCAGATGCCAATCCTCACTCAATATCATATAGCATATGATAATCTGATTTAAATCCGATGATTTGACCAGCTACTGTCAGAGGTGCGTTAGCGGATAATAATTTCATTTCATATTATACCACCATATTTTCTATTTGATCCACACCTAAATAAATTAATTAAGTCATGATCTACATGTAATATGTTTATCTCCCCTTTTGGAGAGTACATGTCATTTTGTTCTAGCAAACCTTTTTGAAAATATCATATCCAAAACTTGTATGCTTTGTGGCAAGTTCAGTTTTCAATCGAGCTAATAACGACTCTGAAAAACACAACTTAACAAAATACATTCCACAAACCTCAGTCTTCTAAATCCCCTTGATCGTTACAACGGTTTTATAGTAATAGTTCTAACGATTTTGTTTTAAATCATTGCAATGAGGTGTGTTTTTTCAATCGCTCTAACAATTTTTCTAACATTTTATTTCTCAAAAATCGTTCTTACGATATCCGATTATCTTTAAATTATCTATCTATCGATCGATCGATCGGTCGATAGATCTACATGTACAGTATCTAAATAAAAAATAAAAAAACAGCTTTACTAAAAGTTTCCGTGATTCTTTTTTTATTGTATGTCAAATTTTTGGGACGACCTGTCTCTTCTTCGGGACAAACGAAAATGTTTACATACATGTAATATGGTTAATGCATTAACAGAGAATAACAAAACAAATATTGCAATGCAATTGTGGATCAGCTCTTTGGACGAATAGGACATGTCCTAATTCGCTCCATACTTAACATTGATTGGCAAGCCTAAAACCATTGCTGTCACAAGACGGTGATACCCGCATTTAATATACTCAATGTCGTACTTGTGTTACTAGCAAAGAAGCCACACTAGATACAACATAACATACCTTATACCATATATATACTTGCTGCATATGTCAAGATGCATTGAGTGGCAAGTGTCCTGGGGTCATCCAAACCCTATTTCATAATAGGTCCTGACCGTTAAACCATATATATTCCTGATGTACATATAAAGATTTTCTGATTGTTTAAATATCTTTAAAATGGTTGAGATTCCAATCCTTAAACCAAATATATTCTTGTTGCACATGACGCAATGCACTGAATACTAGTTTTTGATCGTCGTTTTTCTCCCACCTCAATTGCCCTTAAGGTGAATCCTCATTGCACATGAACAGAACACCACCAATCATTTTCTAAAAGATGATTTGACTATTGCATAAATTGTAAGAGGAGTTATGGGAACCAGGTTTTTGTAGAAAAACATCGTTTTCAACCCTTAATTGGCCCTCAGGGTGTAAAAGCTAGTGCTCAGTGCATTGTGTCATGTGCAACAAGAAATCATTTGCTTGCTGGGTGCCATGCTCAACCATTTTAAAAATATTTGAACAATCAAAATATGAGGGGGGGTTGGGATGACCCCAGGTCACTTGCCCAACAGAATACTCGATCAATGCATCTTGACATATGCAACAAGAATATACATGTATATATGGTATAGAGTATATTCAAAGGCCTGTAAGGCTTGTAAGCATTAGTGTCTTATGACAGCATCTATACTATGATGCAATCAACGATTTGAATTCACTGTCAGATTTTCAACGGAATTGAAAATAAAACAAAATTTAAATCAGAAGTAAAATTAAAAAAAACCCACCTAGATGAGCAATTAAAGAAAATGTCTGAAAATGTTTTCTATTCTCCTTTACTAGATCTGTATTTTAGTTGACTTGCATTTTTACACTGTGTGTTCCAAAAATAAATGTATTTCGGACACACACACATTATACTAGTATATATTCAACTAAAACTATTTCTATGAAACATTACTCCATAGGCATTGCGTTTTATTTATTTTTCTTGTTACAGTCATAATATTTCTTTTATAATCTCATAGTTTGTCCACATGTCAGATTTGTTATAGAACACTTTATCATAATTAACTTGGTTGTAATTATATTGACCGACTTTCAGTTTTTGATAATTATATACATGTACATGTATACCTTAGTTCCATGCAGCAATACAAACTACAATGTACCCACCAAGTACATACTCCGGCAGGCATCTTGGGAAACTGGTTTCATGGGAATTGAAAGTGTCTATATAAAAGTGTCTAGCGATTCTAACCAGTTTATTATAGTTTTTGTAATATTCAAATGTATTATTCTCATTCTCTGAGCATACATTATATGCTTTAAAGTATTGTACACCTATTTTGTTAATAACAACTGATGCATGTATCTCTTAAAATGTTTTATACATGTAAATTAAAGTTCGAACGGTTCCTCCTTGTTTTATATACTGTATAGAAATTGCGATAATACGTCAGTCATGCGTTGTCTGTCTTGAATTTAGTTCATTCTGGCAAATGAACTTAGCAGGTTTTGAAAATGTCGTATTCTTATATTCTCTTGTATGGAACTCCACTCACAAAATCTTCCTTCTGGAGACAAGAGTTTTAAAAAAAATGACAAAAACCTGACAAGTGTTTGAACAATCGGTCACTTCACACGATAAATCGTTGTTTAGAATCAATTTAGCATGATTGAAAGCTTTTGTTTTAGGGTTTCTATTTTTTGCTAGCGATAACTTTAAACCAGCCATTTAATACTTTGTCACTCAAAAACTTTTGACGAGCCGGAAATGTGTAATATAATTGTGGGGAAATAGTCCACTGAATCAAAGTACGCCACAGAATGGAGTTTATCAAACTGTGCGTTTTAATCAACTTTTCTGTCTTTTCTACTGTCCAGTCTTTTGAGAATTTAGGGGGTAAGTGAAAGAAAACAATTGCACAGTACTTTTAGTTCAATTTTACAATTTGAACTTTGAAAACTAAAGAAGGTTTTAAATTAGGGTTAAATAAATGTTATGCACATACGAGGGCTGTCCAAAGAGTTTGTAAACACATGCTGTTTTGTCTTTAGAATAACGACTGTGACAGTTTCGTGAAATAATATCAGTTTTGATATTTTGACCCTCGTTTAGAACAGAAGTTCTTTCATTCCCCATATTACGCCCGACTACTTCAATATGTAGATTTTCTGTTTGTTCTCGGCTTTTGTGGTTTAGTTTTGGTGCTAGTTTGCATTTTTATTTTATCTTTTTAGTTTTCATTTCTAATAATGTTCTATCGTCCTGAAGAATGGACAGGTCGTTCCGAAAATTTTACAATTTCATATTGTTCGTGTTAAGTAAATATTCACACAGGTAATAGTATAACAAATAAAAAGTACAACGCCGAAAATACGCTAGCAGAATTCATGAGCAAATACTACATGTAGTTTGTTTTGTGGTGAGGGGTCTGAGACACAGTTTATTCTGCATGTAAACCATATCTCTTACAATAGTGATTCCTAATCCGTGTGTAGAATGTATATATGCTGTCCATTACAGCAAGACCACAGTGCGCCTCAACTACAGTAGGAGTCAACCCAGCGAGCTACAGCTCCTCCGACTTCACATCTAGCACAACACACACGCGTAAGTATGATGCATAGAGGTTTCCAGTACGTTATAACGTTCAGTCATACTGTAAGTACATGCGGAATGCATAGGGCGAAAGTTTGTTAAACGATTAGAACACACGAACGTGAACTTTTTTGGGGGGTACATTTATAACATTTACAATCCTGCATTGCAATTGAGAAAAATATACTGGTTGAAATGATACCACGTGATTAATAATAAAATAGCACACACCATACTACAATGGTATCATAATCTTCATGAAGATATCGACAATATAGCACGAACTTCAGACTTTTTGAGCATGCATATTTCTTTCTTTTTTTTAAATTGATAAAATGACCATTATTTCGAAATATTATGAATATCGAAGACTATCAAGTTATGTCCAAGACACGATGTAGATACGATATGATTTAATTAATAAGCATGCTCAAAAATGTCTGTGCATAAAATGACAGTATTCTTCACGGGCTGTACACTGTCCCATAGGATCGCTGTGGATGGTGGAATCCAGTTATTTTGCATCCTCATGCTGTGGCCATATTAGCAGCTGGTACTTTATTCCGAAAACAACAGGAGGCATCAAATTCGTCGTCTTTCACAGATTACCTGACAACACATTCAGGATTTCCGGCGTCAGTGAGCATCATATCAAAGTGGCCGATGTCGGTAAGATCTTGATTGACGTATAGGTTAATGTTAGAGTACCCTTTCATTCCTTGAAGGCAATGGAGTGGAGGTTCCGAAGGGGTGGAGGACCAGTGCTTTTAGGAATGGAGAGGGACGAGGATATTGACTTACTTAAACCCACCTCTAGTATAATTGTTTTAATTAATCATAAAAATATAAATAAATGTCATAAATGTACACGTACTAGTATAGAGTTTTGGCGTATAAAACATCTATTGTTTAATTTTTCATTTAGACATTTTGTAGAGTGACAGATGGGTATGAAGGGAATTTGTACATCCAAAATGATGAAATTGAACATTAATAATGATAGACAGTTAGTTGAACAGTCAAATCACTTATTTGAAGCGAACAGCAGTGTCACCTACATGTAAGTGCACATTAATTGCTAGAACCGGCCGAAGCTGAGAGTAAATTTCCAGACATGAATTATGAAGGACTGCTCCGAGATTCGGTGAATTGATTGATTGTATATTGTTTTACGTCCCTCTCGAGAATATTTCACTCATATGAAGACGTCACCACTGCCGGTGAAGGGCTGCAAAATTTAAGCCTATGCTCGGCGCTTATGGCCTTTGAGCAGGGAGGGATCTTTATCGTGCCACACCTGCTGTGACACAGGATCTCGGTTTTTGCGGTCTCATCCGAAGGACCGCCCCATTTAGTCGTCTCTTACGACAAGCAAGGGGTACTGAGGACCTATTCTAACCCAGATCCCCAAGAGATTCGGTGAAGGCAGGGCCGTAAATTAACCTTCAATTTGGAGGAGGCAGGAAATTAGGCGGGGGTCTGGGGGCCGCCCAGGCCCCCAGACGCTGAGCACATTTTGTGCACACTGAACACGTTTCGTGCAAAATCCTTGATTCTAGGGCCTTCTAAGATGTTACTTGACTAACTCATTCTAAAAGAAAGATTTGGAATGCTTTTTAAAGGAGGTATCATGTTCTTAGTTTAATATTGGAAACAACATAAATTCTAATGAACTTTAAATTTTAATTTTTTTTGGCTTAAAAGTTGGAGGAGGCAGCTGCCTCCTCCGCCTCCATGTAATTTACGGCCCTGGAAGGCGTCAGTCCAAATATTCAGCCAAGCCGAATCTCAGCCGAGATTAAGCGGGAGTAACAAATATGTTTATCCAAGTGGCGATCAAATTATTAATGTAACATGGCTGTTTTCAAATCTATTTTAGGATCAGCTGTTACTCAACCGTCTAACCCGACATTGCAGGTTCAAAACGGCGATTTCATTGGATGGTATGTACATTGCAGGTTCAAAACGGCGATTTCATTGGATGGTATGTACATTGCAGGTTCAAAACGGCGATTTCATTGGATGGTATATACAGTGAATAGGGCGATCTTGTCAGCTGAGTGAGAAAAATAATTCCCATATTAAATATATGAAAATTTCTCACAATCAATTTGAAAGGAACTGCTTAGAGTTTGTCCGTATCTCGTTTTCATAATCCAAAATGAGTTTACATTTGTTTGAATATAATCTAGGTATTTTAGCGGTGACACAGTTTTGGGTTATGGATCGGACTCGAGCTACATTATGGCGAAATATAAGACTGGTATTACACCCGAACTAATAAAGAAAGGAGAAGTCATAGACTGGTCCAGCGCCACTGGTGCCGAGTACAACATCTTGTTTGGCGTCAGAGCAAATATTGTAGCATGTTAGTTTTATCTTCTTTTTTTACTACTACATGTAGTACATATTATGTATTGTTTCACCTATCGTTGTTGAAGATCAAGGCAATGTTAATCTCGAATCTCGTATATATTCCAAAATCTAAGTGTGGTTTGCACCTGTTCTATTCAACAGTAAAAGTTAATGATCAGTGTTTCAAGAGACGCACGTGTATCGCGATTTTTTGTTTGTTTTCCCTTCTAGCAACCACGCCAACACTCACCTTCCCGACGTCAGTCACGATCACAGACTCCCTCTCTAGCGGAACGAAGGTCGTGGATGTCACCTACTCTTATCTAGATCAAACGACGCTAAGTACAGATTTGTTTATTGAAGAGAAATTGTATTCCAGCAAGTACTTTGTGCTTGACTCCTCTACCCGTAAGTTTACATATATCATACAGTATAGTTACTGCTAGACCTAAAAATATATATGTTTATTCCCCTTTTTCGACCGATCCGTGAAAAAAAAAAAAGTTTATTTTTCTCACGATTTTTTTCTGCTAAATTTTGAATGACTAAGTTTTTCTTTTTCTGTGCGAGTTGATTCCATCTTTCAATATGGAAAAACGGGTTCAATGAAAGAAATGCGTTCCTTGAAAAATATGTCACTTTCATATGTCAAAATGTGGAAAAAGAATATACCGGTGTATTCTTTATAGAATATCATTATGATGTATCTTTGTTTTATTATTGTTAAACAAAATGAATAACATGAATGAAATATTTTTCCAACCAACCTGCCAATAGGTTCAACCGGTAGGTCAAATAGTGGAAAACAAACATTAGTCTACGTTAGGCCCAATGTGTATCAAATAGCATCTACCCTGCACGTGCCTGTGTTAGACATTCGGTCCACTAGAATTGCGATAGTGAGTTCGTTTGTTGCTTTTTATGCCTCTGTAATCGGAAATTCAGGAACATGATTATACATGTAGTTTTCGGTCTGTTGGTCTGTTTGCCCTCAAAAACTTTAACTGTGGCCACAACTTATGAATAAATGGTGAAGTAGCTTTCATATTTTACATGTGTATTCCTGCCCATATATTGCATACATTTTTGTAAATTATGAAACCCACATTACTCTTTCTTACTTACATGTACCAAGCACGTAGAATCAAGAGGGTCGGGGGGTGGGTGGGTACTTTTGTTGACAATATTCGATTTCCGTTATTTTTCACAAGCAAAGAACTTAATTATATTTTGTAACTGCCCCCCCCCCCCCCCCCACGTTTTTATAATAGTATTTAAAGTTACATGTACATGTAAAAATGTAAAATGAACTGTTGAAGTGAACCCATGTAGTGATAGAGGGTTGAGTAAAAGAAACCGAGTTGTAACATTAAATGTTAAGTTGAGTTTTGTAACATTAAATGTTAAGTTGAGGTTTTTTTTGGAGTTTGATTTATAGGGGACAACGTTTTCAGTAGAGTCGATGGCGTAGTAAAATATTAATTACTTTATTCCTTCTTTTGAAAATCTGAAAGGTCTTACTTTCATCTTCAGTAGAACAAACTCCCAACGAGAAGAAACTTTGAGAACTATGGGAATAATGTGTAATTGATCCTTGGCTGTCATCTTTTGGAAAACAAAAAGAACTCTCACAGCAACCTTCGTAACATACTGAATTATAACTTTGTCATTTGATATGCTTTTTGTTTGGTTTAAACTATCGTTTAGAAAGACCTCTCCTATGTGACAATTAATAACACAAAATATGTTCTAAAATCTAAGTACAGCTGAATCAGAGGTCAATACTTTGATGATCTTCTTAAATAAAGCAGTCAAGATGTATCTACAAAATTACTAAGTACAGCTGGACAAGTCGATCGTTATTTCTCTTCACTGTAATGAACAAATTGTATCATACTACTTTTCTAATAGACCGGTCGCGGTAGCTCATTGGTAGAGCGTTCGCTTCGTAACCGGGAGGTTGTGTCATGGTCGCGTCAAACCTAAGACGTTAATGTAGGTAGTGATTGTTCCTTCGCCAACGCTCGGCATTTAGAAGTGAGAATCACAGGTCTTTCGGATATGACCTTAAAACTGAGGTCCCGTGTCGCTGCATGCGTTGGCACGCTAAAAAAAACCTCTCACTGCTATGGCCATGAGCGCTAAACAGGTCTAAATTTGTGGTACTTCACGTACAGCTGGTGCAAGACTCCTCTTTCACAAATTCCTGGATCCGCTTATGATGCGAAAGTCATTACCATAATTACCCCCTTTTAATTCTAAGCGGAACTGCAATAAGTTGAAATTCAACCCTTATTCCGCGGAAAGTGCATGTTTTACATCAGGGGATGCTTACTCCTCCTAGGCACCTGATCCCACCTCTGGTGTGTCCAGGGGTCCGTGTTTGCCCAACTATCTATTTTGTATTGCTTGTGGGAGTTATGAGATTGATCACTGTTCGTTATCTTCACCTTGCATGTAGTATAAATGTAATTTTTACGATACATTGATGTCAGATTCTTAGATATATAACAGAAGATTTTCAGTATGTGCAAATTGAATTATTTGATTTAGTCGAGGTTAAAGCTGACACATCTTACATACCAGAGGGTTCGTACACAATGGCATTTTACATCATGAATGCATGCATGCTCCAGTCCACTAGAACGCTGACCATCACCGTAACAAATGCGGTAAAATTACTTAATTTCATCAAGAGTCCTTTTCTTATGTAAAATTAGCAATTCAAGAATGCTATAAATGAAATTTGCTTTCAACCCATCTGTAATTTATCATGCAGGGCTATTATACTGTACATGTATATGGAATCAAGACATTGTATTCTACATCACCAATGTTCAGCGTATGCATTCTATCCTTTTGTTTTGTTTTATATAGCCGATTTCCATCACAAACCTCGGGGCCCAGTACAGAGACCTTGCAGAAAGTACAGAGAGCCAGGTGTCTCTGTACACTATTCAGACCAGTGACCTGTCCACTAACGACCCGGTGTACTGTGATATCGCTAACCCCACTGTGGGTCCGTTTCATTGTAGACAGACATCCAGTGCCGTCAAAAGTAAAGCTTTTACCATAGATATATGGTATTTTGATCAGGTCATTTGCTTTTTTGCTCTTTTAAACTTATGAGACGATATGAATTCGCGAAAGTACGGGGACGATGAAAAGAAACTGCGAAGGCAAAATTGTGAAGTTGCAAAGGCGACCACGAAGGAGTTCCATCACTTTCGTGTTTTCGCTCCTTCACCCTGAAAGATTTTCTTAGATATATAATATGTTTTGCGCAGAGAGAGAGAGAGAGAGAGAGAGAGAGAGAGAGAGAGAGTCTTTTCAATCTGGAAATCTTTTTCAGCTTACGACATACTTTCCTATGACTGGCCTCAGTTGGAATATGAAAGAAAAAATACCTACAACTTACAAATAGAATGTTCCGATGATACGAACACGGCTACAGGAACCTACACAGTCAGCATCAAACGGAACGAGCCCCCGCAGTTCCACAACGTATTCTGTAAATAGTCTTCTTCACGGTGATACACTTTTCAGTTGTGAGTGCACTTAACTGAAAACCAATTGGTGTTGATTTGACATACCATTTTTTTTTCAGGGCAAGTGACGGTGGACGCAGAACAAGCGAGTATCGGAGACGTCATCTTCACGGTATCAACGTCTGATCCGGAAAATGACGAAGTGTGGATGACAATGTCTTGTTCTCCCTCAAACTGCCCATTTTTGCTGCTGAACAGTAGGTTTATTATCAATCCAATGACAGCGAGCCGGTCTGTATATACCGATGAGCTATTTGTATGCAAATTGCACACGTTGTAAATATGTGTTTATACACATGCGCGCCCATGTTTCCAATCCGTTAATAATAATCATATATTGTTTATGGTAGAGAGTGATTTCAGCTACTTTCTTTAATGTTGAGAGAGTGGTTATTTTGTTGTTGCTTTGTTGGCTTTTACATTTGTAATCAACGTCATTGTCTTGAAGAATACACGGATCATCCCCGGTCCCGTCCTGAAAATTTAACAATTGTCTTAGTCAGGATTGTATATATATTCTATTTATATAGGTGGAGAGTTGGTGGTGAATGCCAATTTACTTCATGATTCGAATAGTGCTTACACTCTTGCGCTGACACTAGAAGACTCCTCGGGTCACAACACAGTCACCGGCCAGTCTATTGCTGTTACCATAGTTAGTAAGTCATATTTTAAAAGTACTTTCACTGCGTGACCGGCTGTGTCTGGACTGCACCTTTAAAAACGTGCAAAGCATGGTCTTCATGAAGAGTACGTACATGATGAAATGAAATTCTCATCTATTCGGTTTTGAAGCGGTGTCATTGTGTACGGGGCACAGCAATATTTTATTACATAATGGGCTTCCAGTCCGTATAAGGACGGTTTCAGTACCAGTATGGCGGATAAGACTCGCTGCAACACGTGGTTGTCTAGATTGCAGCAGAGTAGAGACTGATTGACTACGGAGTCTTTACGAAGAGTGGCGTTGTCTGAACGTCTCTAGGAAGTGTAGCGATATTACAACGGATCTGATGGTTCACTGAGTGATGACGATGTAGTCGGTGGCTGTACGGATACAATGCAGATAATACGAATGGTACATGTACGTGGTATTCACGTGATTATCACAGTTCACGATTTTGGTTGGTGGATGGCTGAGGCATCTCGGACTACTGCGATTGAAACTTAAATATATGATAAGGTCGTTCCTTCTACTTCTTTGTACTTTCGCTTTATGAATTCAAAGAAATATGATGTGCCGTATAGGTTTCATGTGGATATTGGAGGCAATAACTGGGTCTGATGCAGGGATCTTCAATGACACATATTTGAAAGCAGCATTGAAAATGGTACAATTAGATTACCTCAACCTGACCCTCACCCAACGACGAAAGTCTACATACATGCCAACTTTTAAAAATCCCCATGGGGGATTTTGCGCGCGACGACCTTCACGACATTTTAGCATGAAAATAAATATTTGTCCTTTCAAATAAAATATCAATCAAATCATTGTTAATGTATCATATACATGTATTAACACAACATCAAATGTGTTTGACCATTAACTATATTAAAAAAAAAACTTTAAAAGATATACATAAATATTTTATTAAAATCATCTATTCAGCAAAAAATCTTCTCCAAAAAGTCACATACATATTATCAAATAATATTTAAGGTTGCATCCCTTTACACCATACAATAAATACTGGCCGGTCTATATATCAAAATTTAAATTAAAGCACATGCATTTAGGTACGACTGCAAAGGCGATCTTGCTTGTCTGTAAACATGGGCTTGCAGAGACTGGTGGAATAATCTGCATTGCAACCAGAAAAGGAGTGATCTGCCCTGCTATGAAGTTTGCGAACAAAACCTTTGCACCCATGACATCTGAAATAATTACCAGGAAAAAAACCCACATCAAAATATTCCGTTTTACTTGTAAATTAAGGCTACTTGCTAAATATAAAATTCAGTACAGACTTGTGCGAATTACGCATCACAAAGTATATTTAATACTACACTACATAATACATCGCTATAGACGGATAGATTTGGATAGCCTATATTATTATAGTTGGAAAAAATATATATTTGACGTACCTTATTGCAAATTTTGGATGCTGTCAGCGAGAGGCGGAATGTCCGATTGTTTGGTGGTGACACTATCATCGTTGTCATTCACGATTGTGTAAAGGATATGTCAATTTGAAATCCGTCTTCCCGATTAATTACTATCAAAACATGCTTCGTACTGTCCAATAAACACCCCGACACAGGCAGACCAACCCGACACCATGCGACACAGGTAAACAGCAATGGCTGACTATTGTCCCGATTTCTGATTGGTCAGTTCAGAAATGACGCGGGATTTTCAATTCTGGTTGCAAATGGGGGTTTGTTGTCGTAAAATGGGAGATATTTTTAGAAAATCGGGATTTCGGGGTATTTTTGCAATCCCGATCGGGATTTGCCTTTTCAGTTGCTTCAAATCGGGAAAATCCCGCAGAAATCGGGAAAGTTGGCATGTATGAGTCTATTACCCACAACCTCGTTGGCAATGATGCCTTTACACGAAATACCTGAATAATGAAGCCGCTGCCCATCAATAACACGTCAAATCAGGAAATGATCTTCAATTATAGAATTTTCAGAACGAGAAGAGTTGTGAAAATGCCTTTGGTGTTTTTGGCCTCACGATTTAGATTTTTTTTCTTCCTACAATGCTCCAGGAACGCAGCGAACCACAGAAAAATAGATATTATTTAAATCTTCCTGCAGTGTTCGTGAATCATACGATTCCTTGCGGATCCCTGCAGATCAGCTTGCTCACTTTCTCCATATAGATGCAATAACAATGGGGTTTTGCCACACTGCCCGTCCAAGTTGTGTATTACTGTAGCTCAAATATGACATTAAACTTTTTAATTGCTTCTTTCTGCACGGTCGGCAGCGTCGTGTTCGGATTAGAAACGTTCATTCTGAATTAAAGCTCGCCGGCATTTGCTATAAATGTAGATGTAAATTTTCAAAATTTCACACTGCAATCGATTTGAAAATGTTAAATGCCAAGAACGAACAACAGCAACATTAAATCGAAACAGACAGTATATCAAAATTATTTACATGAAGTTTATGTATCAGACAGGGTGCAAAAAGTTTATCTTTTTTATTTAGTGAAGTTGAATTCAAACATGCTGCAGCTAAATGCATATGCACGTTTTGTAATTCTGAAGATATGTTCGTATTTACTTTTGTTAGCATTGATACACAATAGGATGTTTGATATAAACTTATTGACAGTCATTAAATTTGTATAGCATTGTACTGCTTTCCTTAATTATTCTGACTAACTAGCATGAAACATATTTCGCATATATTTTCTTTTTTATTTGGAAACACTTAATTACCTAGGAATCTAACTTCAATAACTTATTTTGGGGGATAATATTGCTATTTTCCTAACCTACAATCCCTGTCATTTTCTACAGATATCAACAATAAGCCTGTCTTGACTAATGTGAAGAGTCTAACAGTGATGGAGAATACGGCACCATCAACGTCTATCTACACATTTTCTGCAAGCGATCCCGATCCATTGGACACTTTGACCTTTGCTGCCTCGTTTTCACATGGAGAAGGAAGCAGCTTGTTCGAACTGGACAAAACAAGTAATCAGTGCCAGAATATAAAAACTAAATGCTAGTAGATCAGATGAAGCAGATATAAAGCTAATGAGAAAGAAAACTCAATGAGGAGTATTAACTTTTTAAACTGTTTCTTGTTTCATTAAGCTGGAGAACTGAGAACCACTTCTTGGTATACAATCGACAGAGAAAACTTGGAAGACTCCAACAAGCGATACCGAATGGATATATCAGTGTGTGATGGAAAGTTCTACGATGAAGAGACGCTTTATATTGACATCGTCAATGAAAACGAGACTCCGGTGTTCTGGCAGAAATACTACTCCATCTCTACGACAGAAGGACTCGTATGATAAATTGATAATTATGCTGGTGGTGTTGGTTTTGATATTTGTGATCTGTAAAACATTTTACATTTGTACATATAGCAAATTCATAATGGTGAAATATACATGTAAAATTGCTGATAGCGAGTAGTGATAGTTGTGTTGACCAATAACGGCAAATGGTGGCGGAGATTCTGGTGACGATAGGTGGTAGTGACGAACATCAAATATAGTGGTTGTACATGTGATGATGGTGGTATGATCTTTTCATCTCAATTAAGCACATATTGATAGATCATTCAATAACATACTCAACAGGTTTGGTTTCGTCTTACAGGCAGGACATAATTTACCTACACCTCAGTGGAAGTATACTGATCCTGACGGAGATTCGGTGACGTTTGAGTTTGACTGCGGTGCTGACACTGGTCGTTTTACGTTTGGATCTTCAACAGGCACCATACAGTTTAAGAATGCTTATGACCTGGACACTAGTGGGGTTCCTACCAATGTTATGTGTACAGTGTACGTTTCCGACGGAAGCTTGAGAGACTCTGCAGAATTGTCCATATCCGTTGAACACAAAAACGAGGCAGCACCAATATTTTCTCAGTCGTCCATTTCTGTGTACGTGGAATGCATTGCTGAGGTGAGTCAATTATGGCAAGTTTTACTATTTATTCAAAAAAGAAGATGTCTCTTTAACTTTGAGAGATATCCCTTAAACTTAAAAAGAGATTTCTCTTTAAAGCAAGATATATATTTTAAAATTAGAAATGGTAATATTAAAGTGACTTGCTATAGTCTGTTGTACATGCATCTTTATTGTAATTGAATTATTTGACTTTCAATAAAAAGTGATGAGGATTGACAACTCTCATTGCAACACTATATAAAGCACTGTTAGTACTGAATACAGAGTGTTAGTTTAGGTCTGTTTATGGAATATGACTATAGATTGGAAACATTAACAAGGTGTAATGATGGCATGACATTGTAATAGAGTATTATTTTAGATGATAGCCACTTTGAGCTCGGACTCAGACTTTGCATTAATAGTAATATATTCTTTTAAATTATGAATTCAACGAATTTTTATTTCGTTTTTCGACAACAACAAAAAATAAAGTACTAGTATTCAATTAATATTGTAGTTATTTTAATTAAACCCTTTGACTAAACTTTGGACTACATCATCTATGGATAGACACCAAATTCCATAGGATTGCAAACAAACCCACGTGTCAAAAACGTGCAGACTAACAGCAGTTGAACGCTTTACATTATGTTTTACAAGTTCACTTATGGAATAACGGAAGATTTGGACAATCAACAAATTCCGGTCACCATGGTGCTATAAGTGGTGTTACCAATGTAATTATACCCCCCGCAACAAGTTGTGGGGGGGGGGGGGGTATACTGGAATCGGGTTGTCCGTCTGTCTGTCTGTCCGTCCGTCCGTCTGTAGACGCAATGGTTTCCGGACTCTAAAGCATTATCCTTTCCACCTACCGTCACCATATCATATATATGGACTACCCATGGGATGAAGATGTTCCCTATCGATTTTGGGGTCAAAAGGTCAAAGGTCATGCGCACTGGACATCGAAGTAGTAATATGGTTTCAGACAGACCAAACAAGAACCGTGGCTGAACGTACAATGTAATATCACCAGCAGGTTTTCACTGAAAATCTTTCCTTATTTTTGGTTTCCTGTAGTTGACCTTACAACTATTATACAATTTTCATACAAAAAAAGCAACTTTAATATCTGTATTCAATAGCGTGCATAGTTTAAACAATATTTTAGTCAACGAATAATTGAATAGGATAGACACCAGGCATAGCCTATAAATAGCCTCTACTTATTATAGCCTATAGATACCCTCTACTTATTATAGCCTATAAATACCCTCTGCTTATTATAGCCTATAAAAAGCCTCTACTTATTATAGCCTATAGATACCCTTTACTTATTATAGCCTATAAATACTCTCTACTTATTATAGCCTATAGATACCCTCTACTTATTATAGCCTATAAATACTTTTTACTTATTATAGCCTATAAATACCCTTGATATTTTATAACCTATAACTACCCTCTACTTATTGTCAAGACAAAGTTATAAATATCATGTATAAAGATAACACCTTAAGGTATGATATTATACTAGTGTATTTATGAATATAACAAAAATGATTATGAATTATTTGAAAACATCTTGTCTGAAGGTAAACATTACAAATAAGAAAGAAAGAAAGGAAAAAACCCACTAATAAACAACCTTGCTAATATAAATGTACCTTCCAGCTTGGATATATTATCAAAAGGAAAGCCATTGTTGTTAAATGTAAAAATAAACTGTAAAAGTTTTGACCTTGTACATCTGTATATGGGTACCTGTAAAATGCGAAACGAAACTCAATGAAACGAAATAAATTGAAACGAAATCTAACGAAACAGAACTGAACGAAACAGACAGAATAACCGAAGTCTTTTAATTATGATAAAAATGGTAATATGAGTGAGCATCTCGGGGCCTCTGTGAAAGTTGTCACATGTAACTGAAATTCGCCTCCCCATTGGTCTTTTGGAAGAGGGTTGATGATGTCCTATAGATGTGCAATAAGGTTTAAGAATTTTCATTTTCATCCAAGAGCTCAAATTGGGGTTGAAAAACAACGTTAAAAAAAACCTGCGTTTCAGAACTCTTACAGCCAAATCATCTTATGGAAGATGAGGTGGTGGAGTCCTGGAGATGTGCAATAAGTTTATGGAATTTTCATCCGGGGGTGGGGATAGGGGCAAATGGTGGTGCAGAAATGATTGTTTTTCGGCACACACACCCCTCTGGTTCCCAGAACTTCTCTTGCGTTTTACACAGTAGCCAAATCATCTTTTTGTAGGAGTCCTAAAGATGTACATTAAGGTTTCAGAATTTTCTTTTTCACCTTGGGGCCAATTGGGGGTTGAAAAACGACGTTTTTCTATAGAAAGACATGGTTCCCCAAACTCCTTTTACATTTTATGCAGTAGCTAAATAATCTTCTGAGAGGTAATCGGTGGGGTCCTTAGATGGACAATACGTTTTCGGAATTTTTTTTCCCCTTGAAGGGTAAATGGAGGTACAAAAACGGCGAACAATGACCTGGTGTTCAATGCATTGTCATGAGCAACAAAAATATATTTACTTCACGAGTTGGAATCGCAAGCATTTTAAAGATATTTCAACAATCAAAAAATGATAGTGATTGTGATGACCCCGGGGCACTTGCCCATCAGAATACTTGATACATCTTGATATGTGAACCAGAAATATGTGGGGTCAGGTCTTTTAAAAATATATTTCAACAATTATGACATATGGTTTGGGATGACTCCAGGGCACCTGCCCATCAGAATACTCGATACATCTTGATACATGTTTGTGCGACAAGGATACGGTATAAGATGTGTTATATGGTAACTATGGTGGCTCTTTTTCTAGTTACAAAAATACGACAGGGAGTATATAGAGAGGCAAACACCTGCGTGTGGCTATTACTTTCTAATGACATCATTTTTATCAATCCAATAAATAGAATACTAAGTATATGTAACTTTACTTGCAATGTTCTTCATCAGTTCATCAATTCTTTATGTACTGAGATTTTTAAGCTTCCTTGACTTGGATTTATTCAACATTTTACCTTATCAACGTTATATTTTATCTGTTACAATATGTATGACAATCAGCATGATTATGTTTTATCTGTTACAATATGTATGACAATCAGCGTGATTATGTTTTATATGTTACAATATGTATGACAATCAGCATGATTATGTTTATCTGTTACAATATGTATGACAATCAGCGTGATTATGTTTTATATGTTACAATATGTATGACAATCAGCGTGATTATGTTTTATATGTTACAATATGTATGACAATCAGTATGATTATGTTTATATGTTACAATATGTATGACAATCAGCGTGATTATGTTTTATGTTACAATATGTATGACAATCAGTATGATTATGTTTATATGTTACAATATGTATGATAATCAGCATGATTATGTTTTATATGTTACAATATGTATGACAATCAGCATGATTATGTTTTATATGTTACAATATGTATGACAATCAGTATGATTATGTTTATATGTTACAATATGTATGACAATCAGCGTGATTATGTTTTATATGTTACAATATGTATGACAATCAGCGTGATTATGTTTTATATGTTACAAAATATATGACAATCAGCATGATTATGTTTTATCTGTTACAATATGTATGACAATCAGCGTGATTATCTTTTATATGTTACAATATGTATGACAATCAGCATGATTATGTTTTATATGTTACAATATGTATGACAATCAGCGTGATTATGTTTATCTGTTACAATATGTATGACAATCAGCATAATTATGTTTTATATGTTACAAAATATATGACAATCAGCATGATTATGTTTTATATGTTACAATATGTATGACAATCAGCATAATTATGTTTTATATGTTACAATATGTATGACAATCAGCATAATTATGTTTTATCTGTTACAATATGTATGACAATCAGCGTGATTATGTTTTATCTGTTACAATATGTATAACAATCAGCATAATTATGTTTTATATGTTACAATATGTATGACAATCAGCGTGATTATGTTTTATATGTTACAAAATATATGACAATCAGCATGATTATGTTTTATCTGTTACAATATGTATGACAATCAGCGTGATTATGTTTTATATGTTACAATATGTATGACAATCAGCGTGATTATGTTTTACATATGAACTGTCAGCGACATGAGATATAGATAACTGATCTAGATTCGAACTCGGGTCTCCGCATGTACATACAGTATACTGTGTAAGCTCGATGGGGGTAGTAAACGAAGATGCAATTTTATTAAATAGTATTACATTACTAGAGATGTCAATCGATGTAGTTGGAAGATATATGGAATGCTTATTCTTCCTAGGTACCTGATCCTACCTCTGGTGTTTCCACGGAGCCGTGTTTGTTCTACTCTCGATTTCACATTCTGTATAAGATTTATGAGATTAATCACTGTTCGTATGTTCACCTTTTTTCAAGTTTACATCATATGTTTTACTTCTACAGATGTTGACAACTGTAGCACAGGTATCTGCATATGAGTATGACGGATCCGATACTGATCACGGCACCATATACTTCCTTCTAGACCAGAGTAGTCTGACAAAAGAATACTTTGGAATCAAAGAAAACGGTGTCATCTACACGAAAGACCTTTTGACGTCGCTGTGCAGTGGAAGTACCCTCAATTTTCAAGTCATTGCTTCAGACCGAGCAGGAAGAAATTCCACTATGCAAGTGACCGTGAATGTTGTGTTGACAACCACAACGAGCACGACGACTACAACAGAGAAAATGGTGTCTATATTTACCAACCCCGAGAACATGTACGTAATGCTTCCTCTGGCCACAGCATCCGTAGCTTTTGTATTGCTCATGTTTGGGATGCTATTTTACTATTTACCGGGCGGAATCAAGTCAGCCGTGTCCACAATTGGAGGCAAAATTAGGTAATTAACATTCTACACCTGCTTCACACAACAGTTTTATATTCACTGCTGGCCACATTGGCGTTACCGTTGTGTGACACTACTTGGAATGAATCAATTATATGTACATGTATGTCCACCATTTCTTCACACATGTAGCTAATTTGATTTATGTGGGTCTCTTAAAAGCAATGGATTCAGCAGCATTGCCTCAAAGTGTAAGAAAGCGCCAGTCAGTACACCAGACGAGCCCGAGTTCAACCGTCACAAACCTGCAGCAAAACCCAAGGCTCCGAGACCTCCAGAACAGTCCTGTAAGTGTAATCTAGAAAGTGATGGAGAAACACATCGTATTTTAGTTTAGATATAGATGTACAAGTTTAGTCTGTTTACAACTAATGTAACATCACAAAGGGAGCTGCACTCTGATCGGTCTGCATGTTATTTATCCCAATAATTCATATCGTATATAAGTGAAGTACATGTTTGTGTAAACTGGTGTACGTACAAGTGTAATGCAAACAAGCAAAAATTGGTGTACAATTAAGAAGTAAATTTTATTTTTGAAAATTCATGAGGGTATGAACTGCTACTTCATGAAGTGCCTTATTTGTTTACAATGTATATTTACATTCTACTTTCATTTCTTTCGGAATTCCCTGCGTTTGAAAATTTTATATAAACGTAATATTCCTATGCATACACACAGTGTTCACATCTGTATAGCGTCCACAAGGAAATGGCTATCATTGCAATTGGTAAAGATATCAAAGGCAAAAACTTTGGAAATATATAGTTCTTAAGAATTTAATGATCTCGATTTGTCATGCAGTCAATATGAATTTACACCGGGTAACAGCATTCACGGCTAATTGCCACGCTGTAAAGTTTCATTTTTATTTCCTGCATTTTGGTAAACTGAAAACTTGCATAACATACCTTACAATCTTCCAACAGTGCTCTGAAATATTTATGCTTTCTCATTAAGAAATGCTATTTATTGAATATATTTTATATCATAAATTTAACTCCTGATTTTTGCAGTTTTACAAGCCCAATTGTTTTGAATGAGAATATGTAACCGCGATTCAACAATTTTCCTCAAATTGCATGTCTGTCTTTTCAGTGCCCGCCCCCACAAATGACAGCCCACCTCCAACTTATGATGACGTAGTTCCGCAATTATTTCGAGAGACGTATCGTAAGTTGGGTTTAAAAATGTGGTTTATTACGGCAATTGCAATTCATTTAGGGATATGCTTGCGTGTAATTAAGTATTCGTATTCGTGTATAATTTTACATCTTAAATATACCGATTAAGGTATCAAAATGATTTTTCGGACATCTCATTTTATTTTAGAGCTTAGTAAGGTTTTTAACTATAGTTTTCTTTTTTCAGAGTTTTGAAGATGGAGAGATTTGAGGGGAAAACTCGGAATTTTCGAAAATTTTTATAATCTTGTTTTGCATTAGATGATCCATCGTTGTTATTTTGTGATCTTTTTTATATCGTTATAATCATGCTATTTTTATGTAAATAAAATTATATTGCTATAATTATGATGACAGCTACTACCATTAGGGCAAGCGCAGCTTCATTGATACATTGTACATGCACGGATCCAGAATTCTCTCCCAGTGGAGTGGGTTCCATTCCATGCAGTATATTTCAGGGGACCAAACCTTTACTAGGGACTAACACTAAATTAATGCATGTATTTTACGACTGGAAGTGAATCGGCAAATATGATTCTATTCTACCAAGCTCATGTGAGAGGGGGTGTAGCTTAATGAAGGACGCACAATAAGATAACAAATCTCTTACCTAAGGTAGGGCATTCCTTTCACGCGTCATGGTTTTATTATAAACACGGACTATGAACTTACAGTGTATTAATTTGGCTGGCGTGATTAGAGACGGCACGGTTTTAAATGTGTGTAAGTGTTGATATTAACGATGATGTAACAGTATCAGCATATCCCGGTTAAATGAAGGAAAGTTTTCTACAGCAGTTATAGAACTCTTCTACATGAGTTGTACTCTCTGGAAACTTATATTTCGTTACCTGTAGAAATACACGTGTATATGTATTAGAATATGAGACCATAGATTATATAAATAATATGTACATAAACATATTTCACTTGCTTTAGCAGGCACATAGTTTTGTTTTTCAAAGGTTGGAGCAGCCAGAAAACAAAAAACACCACCCCAAAGAAAAATATATAAAAAGTGTCGCGAATGTAACAAATGTGGTATCCAAGAGCTCCGATCACTCTTCGTTATCTTCACCTTTCCTAACAGAAATGTCGCAATACACATAAAGTAAATCTTTGCAAAATACCGGTAATTATTTGAATTATTTCTTCTGAAATTTTGATCATTCTATTGCATATTATATTTGCAGTGCATACATAACGTTTTGTAATTTCTTTGTTCATGTGAATACCGCACAAATGTTGTCTTTGGAATAACGAGGCCTTGCCTTTGCCGGAAATATATGTGTGCATTGTTTGGTTATTTATAATATTATTTTAGAAATTTACCATTGTTTGGTTATGTATAATATTATTTTAGAAATTTATCCACATTGCCATTCAAGTAAAATGAAAGCATGATAATTGGGTTCATTTAAAGCAGAATATTACTAAGGAATATGTTTTTTCAATCATTTGAGAATATAACTTAGAAACATTGAGATGCCTGAATTAATTGTGACAGTGACGCGGAACATTGAGATGCCTGAATTAATTGTGACAGTGACGAGGAACATGACATGGTCAGCACTACATGTATCGCAGCAGGTTTTCCTACGTCACAACATCTCCATTTGTATCAATATACTAATCACAAAAAAATGTGTGGATGGAATAAGATTGATCAGCAAATATTATCTTGAAAATTATATCTGTTTTAATGGTTTTTTACTTCTTTTTTTTCCAAGAGATAAAATAAATCATTCTTTTTAATTCCTAAATGCTATTTGGTGTGCGGGTATTGACGCTTTAGATGTTATCATTTCCTCAATGTTTAGGATGCAGGTCACTGTAATTCCTTTTGATTATACAATTTAAAAAAATGTTGTTGATATTAATTGATTTGATATATGTAAATAAAAAAAGCATCGTTCTTTTTATGGAACCTCCCTTGTTTATTCGAGTGATCCAAGTTATACAAGGTACATGAAGATGTATACATTTTGTGTGGATAAAAACTAAAATTGAGACCTGTTTGATTAGATGTTCTTCTAATGCATTTGGCTATATCTGAAGTATTGACTATTATATCCTTAATACCTTAAGAAAATATTTGGAGTCTAGCATTTAAAATGATTTTTAGAAGGCTAGCATGTTCAAGATACCATACAAATTTACTGTTACATTTTTGTACTTTCGTCATCTGCGACTTCTTCCCATAGTTTTGAAAATATTTCCATGCTTTGATTTTGTTTTACTAGAGACAAAAATCAGCACTTTCAATTTTTTTTTTCAAATGAAGGAATAAAGTGATATTTTACTACGACGTTGATTCACGGAAAATATAGTCCCCTATAGTTCAAGTTCCCCAGACCCATTTTAGCTGTCAAATGTGGTTCCATGATCCACAAGGTTCATAACTGAAGAAAATACACACACGTGGAGCATACAATCGAATGAAGACAAACACCCACCACTAAATTTAGAAAATTGAAATGTTGACATACATGTATCAGATAAGCAGGAGTGTAATTTAACGTTTGAGAGTGTAGGTATATAATCGTACTCGCCTAACGGAAGCTCTGTCAATTCAATATATGTAAAGGCCTACTCAGCGTACTGCATTTTGCAGGGGATCATAAGACTAGGATGAGATAATCCACGTACGTCCATCCACTCAGATCCACGAGATGTGACTATGCGATATAAAAAAATCGACAGTCGTTAGGATTTTGGAAATAATTTCTTGACATATGGAAAAGTATAATGTTTTTAAGATTTAAAAAAAATGAAAAAGGTGCAGCAGGATATACAAAATATACAGTATCCCAGGTGTACTAGTCTACCAGTAATATCCAGAGTTATAATTCCTTACTCTCACTTACACCTCTACAAAAATATACAGAGTTATCATCCCTTACTTTCACTGACACCTGTACAATAATATCCAGAGTTCTCATTCCCTACTCTCATTTACATCTGTACAATATTATCCAGAGTTCTCATTCCTTACTCTCACTGACACCTGTACAATAATATACAGAGTTATCATTCCTTACTCTCACTGACACCTGTACAATATTATCCAGTTATCATCCTTACTCTCACTTACACCTGTACAATAATATACAGAGTTCTCATTCCTTACTCTCACTGACATCTGTACAATATTATCCAGAGTTCTCATTCCTTACTCTCACTGACACCTGTACAATATTATACAGAGTTCTCATTCCTTACTCTCACTGACACCTGTACAACAATATCCAGAGTTTTGATTCCGTACTCAGGCGGTACTCTCATTTACACCTCTAGCATGCGACGACCCCCCCCCCCCTTCCCCCACACTTCTACATTTGACGATATTTCCAAAAATATATTGCGCTACATACTGCACATACTTGTAGCTATATCAGCATGTAATACAAATGTTATCAATAACTGGAATCATGCATGTAATGCTAAACAAAGCACCTTATCTTTAAGTCACAAGATAGTCTCTAATCAGATAACAGGCCTCTTGAAGGGTTTAAATATTGACAAAACATTTTTGGTAAATAGAAACAATTTAATGGTCATGTAGCTGTACTGATAATGGAAGATGTACAAGAAAATATTCAACAACAATTGAGAGAGACCGAGAACAATACATTACACATACAATTCATATATTACATTGAATATATATTCAAGATGTTTTACAAAGAATACCGCGCACACGTAAATTCCATAGGCCCACATTCGCTTTGATGGATCTTGAAGCGCCACTGTCTGATATTTACATGGTTGAAAACCATTTTACGAATTCTGAAATTTTAAAGAAACATAATTAAAGAGACACTACAGCTCATTTTCCACATTTTAATAAAGTGTTTTTTAAAACACGTGTTGATAAAATGATAAATGACATGTCGATACTGACAATTTTGAACAATTGGGTGCATCAATTTACTCTCAAATGCGCTTTGAAGATCGTCCGGAATTCAAAGGTTTCTTCATGCTGACTCGGACTATTGAATGCTTATTTACATCACGTGGTTTTGAATGACAGCAAAGGTGTTGTGTAGGAAATTATTTAAATTCCCCTTCAAGGGGGTCCACACTCACCTTTCAAGTATAAGACTATTCCTGCTCCTTGTAATAAGTAATTATATAAATCATTGTTTCAACAGAAGCTCTCCCATGTTCCAATTGACCGATGTTTTTACAACTAACACGTGTGTGTTCAGATAAAAATAGCACAAGTTTACTTTTAAAAAGCAGTGTCTTCGCGGCTAGTCCCAATGGCAGATTTAGGGAGGGGAGGGATCCCCCTCCCTCTCGCCACAAATTGTGAGTGAAAATCCAAATTTTGCACCCAGAAAGCCGATTACTTTGGCTAATATTTGACTTTCTCATTCCCCTTCGGAAATCCTAGCTAGATCCGACACTGAGTTATAATCGTTTCTCCTAGCCATTTGTTTTCCAACAGTCATACTGATCGCAAGGTCAATTTTATTTCACATATTAGTTTTATCTCATTTTATTTTTACCTCTTTTCTTACAGAATCTGTCAAAATTCTGGATCTATCTATCCACTACACTTCCTCTCACTGGACGACATGCTGCACTGTTTACTGTCTGTGCGCATGCGTCTGAAGACCGAAAGGAGGAGACTCGATATTTTTGTATAGGCCATCAAAAAGTATTAAATTTTACGTTAAAACGAGAATTTTTGACTTTAGATAAGTGTTATTTTCGCAAAGTTCATACATTCAACAATGCAACAAAAATTGAAAAAGCGCAGGGAAAATTGTCATTTAATGATTTTTGCGCAAAATAGCTGTAGTGTCTCTTTAAAGAAGCAAATACTATATGACATTGAAAATTGTATTTTATTTAAATCACTAATAGAAATGTTTTTACGAAAGAGTATACTTTGTTTTTGTTAAAAGCAAATGTCTCCCCAGTTCCTCAAATTAAAAGTGCTCCAAATTACACCCCCTCCCCTTAAAGTACTGCATGGTACAGGTGATGTATGGAAGAGAAAGCAGGGATATAGAAAACTACACTATGTGCATTGAGGAAGAAGATGGAGAAAAGATTCAACATCAATATGAACAATGTCATTGTTGTATATGGTATTAGAAAAATGACTTTCACGCTGAAATACCAGTAGCAAAGTGAACACACCCTTGTACATGAAAAACAGAGCTATAAAACTCTCCTCCTTGATCTACTGTAAATTGTAGGAAAATATTAGATCCCTGGTCAGAACAATGTGAACATCATTAAATGATAATGCAGTATTGTACAAAATTTCAATGCAATCCGATGAGGCAGTATATACATTTGTAGGAGGGGAAATGTTCGCACCTGTTTAACACCTTCCACCCCCTTAGATGCACTATAACTTTAAGGATAGCATTGGATCCTCCTGTTCCGACAATATGCACATCTGCAAATGACAATGAAGCATTGTACAAAGTTTCAGGTCTATTGGGTTAGCCATGTAGGAGGAGAAATGTTCACAATTTTACATCCCCACCCTTCTTAGATCCATAATAACTTTTTCGAGAATAACTGGACCCTTGCATCCCGAAATATGCACATCTACACATGGCAATAAAGCATCGTACAAAGTTTCGAGTGTATCCGATAAGCATTTCAGGAGGAGTTCACAAGATTTTGTGACAGACGGACAGAAGGTACAAAAACAACATGTCTCCCACTGGAAGAGTGAAGGCATAAATATACGTATTGTATAATTTTTCACACACACAGGCATTCAGATTTGCTACATATAAACATTAAGGAAAACATTCGCTTGATTCACATGTTTCATTTTACCGTCGTGTATCAGAATTTGTGTTAAGTTCATGTACATGGATATCGTTACCATCACGCACACATTTTGCACCCAAACTCCTTATTCAATGCAGAACTCGAACTTAATCAGATCAATGTCACGACATAACAGATAATATGACGGACAAGACCTTGACAATAAACTGAGAATAGACTTCGGTCAGATATATGAACACCAGCGAATCGAGTTCGAACACTGTTAGCCGCCATATTACCATGGATACGTTGAAGTAATTTTCTTACCTTTGTAGTCTATTTTCCCGTCGTTGTTGAGATCTGCTTCCTCAAAGAAATACCTGACGTCATCGTCTGACATCCTGTCACCCGAACCACAGAGAGCTTTCTTCAATTCTTCAAATGACACAAATCCATTGCCGTCTTTGTCAAATTTTTTAAAAGCGTTCAAAAACAGGGTTTCCTCATAATCCAGTTTTTTAAGTTCCTTTTTCATAAACTTTTCGTATTCTTCGAATTCAACATAGCCATTTCCTGAAATTGAATATTCCCCATGTCTTATTTTTTCATTATATACAGACACATGTCAAGAGTTATTTCTCAAAGAAAATTTTCTCTACACATTTCATACAAAACCAAATAATGTACAAAAAAGATGCAATCTTTCACACAGGATTGATTGATTACTGTATTCATTTTGAATTTAAAAAAAGTATTTTCTAAAATTTCTGAATAAAAAAACGATACCACTGATGTCTAGTTCAGATATCATTTCATCGGCCTCTTTGCTCGTTGGATTCAGTCCATGAACCTGGGTCCCCCTGATAACTTCAGACACTGATATTCGCCCATCATTATTGACATCGAGGAGTTCAAAAGATCGTTTAATTTCTGCAATAACACCTGGTAGTCTGAATTTTAGTTCTGCATTTCCCTTGTGCATGATTTCATTCACATAGTATGTATTATTAGAGGAGAGAGAGAGAGAGAGAGAGAGAGAGAGAGAGAGAGAGAGAGAGAGAGTTACCTTTTGCGTCTTTCTCTTCTTTTGTAGGCTCTGCCATTTTACAATGTTTCCACAACTACTGCTAAAGCTGAAAATTTTTTTTCAATATCAGTGTACAGTCGAAGTTGTTTTAAAAAACAGTTTCAAAGTACAGTATTTAACAGTATGTTTAAATCGCTTCTATTGAAGTCCGCAATCGTGCTAAAAATCAATACATGGGTCTTAGTTGATTAATGGCTGCTTGAATCTAAGGACACCGAAGCTAAAAGTGAGTGCAGTCTATCATTAGATACATGTATCTAATATGGGGTGGTGAGGGGGTCTTTTATCATCAGTAATACATTATCTTTATAAATTCATAAGAAAACCCACAACAGGTTTGTGGGGAGAAAATCGAGAATATTCTGAAATTGAATTTACAAAATCTCTTTCTAAGTTGATTAAATCCTTATACAAGAGGTAATAGAGCGCGAGTTAAATATAGGTGGTTACCGATACCGCCGTGCAATGTACAAAATGACAAATAGACTATGAATATTGATAAGCAGATTTTCACTTATATAGTGTTAGTGTCACCAAACAATATTACAAACTGATAATTAATTTAAATCCCCAGGCTAGCTGGTTTTGAATACATTTTTCTTAAATTAAAAAATTGTGGATAGAGTTAATTTTCTTTACTTATATTTATCTTTTCGTGTACATGAGGGTGTATTGCATGTAAATATAATACATTAAGAATTCGGGGTAGAATACATGTCCGAGAGAATTTCATTTTGATGCTGACATGAACATTAAAATCTTTATCTCATGTAATATCAAAGCATAAAAATATGGCAATATTGAAATTTATTACTATGAAGACACGTTTTGTTTCAGTCTATCCACATATGAATATATAGAGTCCCCCAACTCCGCGGCACCGATGGACTTGTTGGAAAATATGTTTTCTGATTTATTAATTATTTTTTTTATGTATAGTAAATAACGTTTACATAATCATATCATACACTGTACGATGGTTTATTTTATGAGTTTTGAGGCTGCCAATCTTGAACAATTTCCCTTTACATGTACCATCGTTCAAATAAGGAAATCATTACCAAATATGGAGACGCATCAAGGTCAGGTGATTTTCAACTGTTACGTTTAGATAATTTTCAGGTCAATGATACATGTATCACCATGGGGAGGAGTGGGGAACGGGGGAGGGTAACTTTCACACCGACTATAGTTTCAAGATTCAAAATATGTATTTCATATGTAGAATTAGAAATCTTCACGAAATTTTAACCTTTCAGAGATGTTAATGATTTGCCTATATTCAGGCTGATTCACACTCATTTCAGTTAAAGCAAATGACTTAAACCCGGACTGATTTAATCTACGATATTCTAAAGTGCCGATTACGACATGATGTCGGTTACCTTAACATGCTTCGAGGGTAAACGTGAAGTGGGCTATATAAATTCATTTAAAAAAATTACCAAAAATGATTAACTAAAATTATGCACTAGAAAATAATGAAATAAGAAATTCCTTGATACTTTAATTTCACCTTTTAGAATCTGACATTAGTTTCATTATGACGTAATTTTTACTTTATACCTATTTCGTGTTTACACTGCACTTGATCCAAATAGCTGGTAACGTCTCAATATGAGTGAAAAAATTCTCAACGAAACGTAAAACAAACAACATCCGATGAGGGTTAACTCAATGTTCTTTGGAAGTGGGTAAAAATAACCCAGTTTTAATGCATTATAACGAGGTAACCCACTCCCCCCCCCCCGAGTTACACTTGTACATGTAACTCGGATTGACTTCGTAGTTTAAACTTCCGTGTGACCGGTCAACAGGGGATGCTTACTACTCCTAGGCACCTAGTCCCACCTTTGGTGTGTCCAGGGGTTCGTGTTTGACCAACTTTCTATTTTGTATTGCTTATAGGAGTTATGAGATTGATCACTGTTCGTTATCTTCACCTTTCATTCAATTGTTTTTAAAATAATTCTTTTACTATACATGTAGCATTGTCATATTTAAAAAATGCGATATATTTTAAAACAAATTTACCCATAGTATATAGCTATTTCTTAACTTGTCATTATTCTTGTGCAGCGTAATTTGATTTCCTTAAAGCTATGTATTCCGTATTTCTTGCATATCACAGTAGAGATAAAAACATGTATTTCATATCAAGCTACATAAGTGATACATTTTATGTAAATCATGCAATTTAACTCAATCGGATTAAGAAGTAATCAGGTTGATTTCCTATTTAATTATGTATTCTCCAAGTCGGATAGGGAACGTCCCATTTCGAGATGTTTATGATCACGTGACGTTTCATGCTGAATTTCCAAAGTAAACAACAAGGCGACGTGAGAGCGTATACGGCCTGCAGGCTGTAGACGGGACACATTAAGCAATACAGACAGACGGAAAGCAGGGTGGAGAAAACCACTATGAGCAATAGAAGGAGGTTAGATTTTATGTTTTACATGAAATCATCATTCAGTACGACTACATACCGTCACCATAAACGTTACTTCTTCATAAATATGCACTAGAAAATCATCCTTTTCTCTTTACATTGAGTAAACCAGTACTTCTTTAATACCCGTATATAATTTTTCGAAATAGTCAAATCGTGTTGTTTTTCATAGTTTATCACACTGACAAAACTTTGGTCTAGTTTTAAACATCAGACAAAATACTGTTTAATACGACACATATACCTTTAAGACATTCAGTATTTAAACTGTTGGCTTTTTAGAAAGCTGATAGTCATGATTGATTCTTTAAAGTATTGTGAAGGAAAGGGGTGGTAAGGCCCGGAATAAAGGACACGGAAACCCGGAGTAATGACTATCCGTCTGTTCATCAAATTTTACCTGACAAGATGTTATTAGCACGTCTTAATCTACAGACTCTATGATGTGTATGTCAGTAGGCAATGGTCATGGTCAGGTAAAGACGCCTATAGTATAGGTTTTCAAATCAGAAGGCCAGAGCTTCTAAGATTCAAAGGTCATAATAACCACGGCAGTGGTAATACATTTCCTTTTGGAATTAAATGCGACACGAAAACTTGACTAAAAGACTTCAGTGGACAGTCGTCTGACAAATATTCCTAATAAACATAATGATTGAGTTAATACGAAGAACAAGTCAATGAAGGCAACAAATAGAAAGTCACATGTATTTTGATTTTATGAAATTATAAGTCAATCAGTTAATGTTCAGTCTGGAAATGTCCTATTTGGCAGACATATACATGTAGCTCGAAGGCAGGACTTGAATCACAAGATCAAAGATAAAGGTCAAGTCTAACAGCAATTGTATGTGTTGACATGCACTTACAGCAGTGTCTTTGAATGGCTTAATCATGTTTCTAGTTCTGGCTCCGTCGTGCTGGAACCTGAATGTGGCCAAGCACTCAAGTGACAATATTGGTACTATGAATAGTTTTTAAAACCTTAATGCATGTATCTATATTTCGCTGTTTTGGGGTATAGTTTTCGATTAATCATAAAATATCTATTTAATCAAAATTTCGAGGATATGATTACGAAAGGAACCTTGTTTGATTGGTTTATTCTCATAAAACACGATCATAGAATTGTACACTCACATCATAGGGAGTTCGCTAGTTGTGCGTGAAGTATCACAAACTTACATTTGTAAGACTCATGGCCGTAGCAGTGAGGACGTGCCAGCGCCTGGTGCGACAGAGACCTCAGTTTTTAAGGACATATCCAAAAGACTGCTAAATGCCGAGCGTTTGGTGAAGGAGCAAACACCACCTATGTTGACGCAGACATGTCACGAGCGGGGTCTGAACTCACAGCCTCCTCTTTACGAAGCGAACCCTCTACCACGATCATGAATGAAATATCAAAAATATCTAACTCGACACTGATAGTAACAGTTTATCCAGTTACTGATCCAGCCAAGGTAACCAAGTGAACTAATGTGATACCTGTAATCGAGATTCTGTGGGGATCCGGGTTAGAATAGGTCCTCACTACCCCTTGCTTGTCGTAAGAGACGATTAAATTGGGCGGTCCTTCGGACGAGACCGCAAAAACGCAGACCCCGTGTCACATCAGGTGTCCCTCCCTGGTCATAGGCCGTAAGCGCCGATCATAGGCCTAAATTTTGCAGCCCTTCATTGGCAATGGTGATGTCTCCATATGAGTTAAAATTCTCGGAATGGAGTTAAACAATATACAATTAAACAAGTAATCGAAACATGCTCCAATATAAATCCGTGCGTTCTGTTAAGGATGTATACTGCATCGTCATGATGGCTGACTTTTCTTTGAAAACATTAGTGAAAATATAAATATCAGCAATATTTGTCTATTGCTTGGGATTTTATTGCCTATATGAGTCGCTTAGTAGGTTAGTGCCTTGACTGCTAATCTGTAGATTGCGGGATCAAGTCCAGCAGGGATTTTGATTTTTAATCATTACTATCTACTAAAACTGCATTTTTTTTTTTACTAAATAAAGTGAATTTGAAAGTTTTCAATTTCAAAATATTATTGTACTGTACATATCACCCACTTTCATCCATATCAACTTTCTCTGTTGTAGTATGGGTGCTTTTATGTTAATTTCTAACGTAAAATTAGCTATTTTGGGTAAGTAAAATCTTAGTTGACATTATATTGTGTTAATAAAACTTTAGTTGACTTTATATTGTGTTGCTAGATAAATGAAATACATAAATCTTTTGAACAATGCCAAGAAAATAAAGCAACATTTGGGTTTGCGAGGCGAACACGTGAAGAAGTTTCGACAAGCCCCGCCCTCTATCACGAACTCAATACCTTGGCCAAAATATCATGTACATGTATACCGGGTATTTCAAGACAGTAACCATGTATTTTGGAATACTTTGGTATCTAAATATAATATTTGAATATAGTTTTCAATGATATAATTATCATATTTATATCTGGATTGTTGGAGAAATGCAATGTTATATCATAGGAAGTAATCTGATAGAATTGAAATTACGGTAAGTGAGCCTGAGTAATAAAAAAAAATGCGTATTGTCAAAAAATTGTCGTAGGCCTTTATCGCAACTTGACAATTACTGAATTAGTTTCATTAGACTATTAGATATTTTGATATATTTCCCCCCAAGAGTTTAAAGAGCACTATGGTCTCCATTGAGTCTTCCCGCATTACAGTGTACAATCGTCAACTACTCGGCCACTTCCGTCACAAATAAGACTCGGTCTATTTTTGCGAAAAATGGCGACGGTGTTCTGATTGCCCGCACTATACACATTTCTGAATCTGTTCATAAGTCAATCTAATTAAAATTATATCCTTTGATCCGCTCACGTATATCGCTACATAAGGCGATGTACGTTGATCCAACGGATCTAATTTTAATATGATTGTTCATAAGTAATAATGACGGACGTAAACAATTGGTCTGCTACAAAATGAGGAACAAATACGCACTTCTAGCATTAGAAATGAACATGAATTAAAAAACATGTCCCCAAAATAGTTATTGACGGAAAATGAAGAAACATGTATCGGCTTTTACGCGGACTTTAGAATTAGAAAATGCATATTGTATAACAAAACGGTTATTAAACATTATGAAATATATGGACCTTGCCAGCTCGGTCCGCTAGCAATTATAAATGATGCACAGTTCTATCTAGTAAAAATATTGGAAAACCTCTTGCTGAATAATATGAAAATCATTTTACCTACCTGCTTTGTTACAATATAATTAATCATTTGAACATATGGAATCTAGATTTTTTATACATAAATTCAGCGTCGTTACTAAATGTACAATATAACAAATCGGCTTATTCCTATACCTAATTCTCGTTAATCTCAACGACTCCAAAAACGCAAATAGATTATCATTAATTGCTGTTATAAGACCTTAAGCAGTGAAACGGGGGTTGTACGTGACACTTCACCTAAAATGAGCCACTTCATAAACCTTTTGACTACAATCATTTATCTGAATCTATGCTCTTATAGAATAATCTTTGCAAGGTCATTAAAGATTTTTACTTCTTACAAAGATGATCTGAAACAAGTATAAGCTACATGTACAAAGTTTTATCTGCTTTTTTATCTTAATCTTAATGCACGTTTGCCTCGGAGAAAATCCCAAGCCTTTGCACTGGACATATTTGGACATACATGTATTTTGTTTCGAGGCATTCATTTATGCATGTACAGATTTCCTTGTTATAAAATTCAAACCATCTTATCCAAATATATACACATACATTTTGTCAAGAAGAACATATGTTCAAAATGTATTTTATTGGAAATGGCGTGTAAGAAATAAGTAATACTTTACACCCTTCTGTAAAAACAATGGCTTTCTGACTTGGATTTCAATTAAAGGATTAGTCTAGGAAATATCTTTATTTCAAATTAAGTAAATATAAATACCAAATCTATTTCAATCTATTTTTGAAAGTTGGTACATGTGTAACCCTGAAGTGCTTTCTTAAATTTTTCTAACCCCCCCCCCCCCCCCTCAGTAACATACACGTACAGTGTACTTTTCCAGCGACTATGTTAGTAATATTTATTAACAAGGTGTGAATTTGAAAAGTTAAATTAGGGGAATGTTCTAAATCTCAGGACTATAATATGTAATGAAGGTAGTCATGACGATTCCAAGGAAGGCATGTAAGGGTACACACGGGATACAAGTATGTAAATAAAGGATTTGGGCTGATTGCGCAGTGTTTGTACTCCGTGGTCAAATATAGTCAGGAAAGTATCGATTTATTCATTCATATATAGAATATATATATAATGATATCCTGTTCCATTCTTGTTGACAAAGTGCTTTTCCCGTTATTTTTACATGCAAAATTTGATTCACTGGATGGTCCCCCCCCCCCTTTCTTTTAAAAGAAGAAGAAATAGTATTGAATGGTTGTGGAAATGTAAGCTTGAATCGGTGAAATGAACACGTGTACTGAAAGGGCATCTTCGCTAGCCAAGGGTTTTCGGTCCACTCCCAATATGGGGAGCGAAGTGGACCGAAAACCTTTGGCTAGCGATGATGACTGAGGGGTGAACGCCTGCACCCCACCCCCATTGTTTAGGATTACGAAGTTTGGGCAGAATTACGAATCCCTTTTTTGTGAGATCAACTTCTCCGACGACTGCCCACCCCCTTTCACTTTGGAAAACATTGCTACGTTCCGTATACCCTTACTTTTCATTGTTCTGAATGTCGGCGTGTGTCTGGTTCTGATCAAGTTTCAGTTCAGTGTACGAGTGGTCGGTCTTTCTTCATAAATGTAGCGAACATTTTGCAATGTAATTTCAATTACACAAGTTAGCAAACTATGTAAAACAAATGTCATAACACATCATACAGGTAGTGAAAATGTTCAATCTCTGATCTCTTGCAATTTAAATACAGACAAAAATATGAATGGGTCATTAAATACTTGAACATTACATCACAGTCACTCTTTGATATGAATGGTTACCACGAATCTTTGTAGACAATCTCTTTACTTATGTTGTAGTTATTCAAACGCCTGAACGATTCTTTTCAGCAATCTTCAGCACACGACATTCATTTCTCAAAACTGAATATTGAGTTTACAATTCAATGTCAATGTACACGAGACTTCAGGCATTGAAATACCTCAATACATGTAAGAAGGACACGAAGATGTAAGTTTGAATTTTTTATCCGTATTTTCCACAATATATCATTGATTAATATTGATAATGTATCATTCATTCTATGAAGAAATTCAATTGAGGGAAATTAACGGCAGTAGAAGTTTGACTTTGATTAGCATTAAATAAAATAAAATCCCTCGATTTACTTTTAGCATAAACGATTTACAACCTCTTTCCAAATTGTTCAAATCTGAAAGCAAACCTCAGATTTCAGAGGAAGTCAAGCAGATTATGGTACCAGAATTTCGAGGTCACGTAAGCAAATCAGGACAGAGCGCAGAGCACAGAAGGTCTTATGGGATTGGTCCAAATCATCGCGTTCATTTCTACAATCATGGTCACGAGGCCAGATACCATGGTTACGAGAAAATTCATCAATACCAACCAATAACCAGAGACTATTCACCACGTGGCTATCGATCGTATCATGAGTACAAGCAGATTTATGAATATGATGATCCGTGGGAATATTCTGACTACATAGACTACAGACCTAGGCTTCAAAAACATAGGCGGAAAGCGAACGGACGATTTATCAAAGTACAATCTAAGTTGGTGTAACCTCAGAAGTGTTGAAGTGATATCTTTATTGAAAAGAAACAGTTATATTATATCATGATTCGTTAATTCACATCTTCCTTACATACATGAAATGATTGTAGAAAGTATAAACTTTTAGAATGTAATCTTTTGAAAGGAGAACTAAATTGCATTTGAACGGCGTTTTGAATTACAGTTCTCTCCCTTTTCAATTGCTTTTACATCTGTAGTAAATTGTCAGAATTTGTTGGGGGCATAATGTGCTATATCGCAAAGATAAAGAGTGTAATTGATGAAACAGTGATCAATGGTGAATAGCAAAATTTAAGCGAATCCATTTTGTGTCTGTCACTCTCTGCGTTTCAGGTAATTAGATATGCTGTCTTTACATTCACTAAATGCTAGTCTATCCAAAGCTAGGAGCCTGCTATGTTTCTCACAGCAATCCATTGAAATGCAATGTCAATGAACTCAGTTTTAGAAATGGGAGTAAACATTTCTCCAGTGCATTTAGTATACAAACAATGTTAAATACAAGCACATTTATTTCATTATAGAGAGAGATAGGTCCATGTATGCACGCAGAAGTTAATCATCAATTCACGATTGCATGTTAATGCCCGGTAGTAATCGTCAGTTTTCTTTTAATCTAAAAATAGCAGGTAATTGAAGGAAATTTCAAATGTTATCGTGAATGTTCAATTTCTTTCATGACAACATAATTTATTTCTATATTTTGACAAATCATACATGTACCTGAAATCAGTCGATGTGTTGTAAAATATTAATTCACTGGTTAGTACATGTAGTTTTCATAGTAGAGAAAGTATATCACCGGTACTCAGTTGTATGATGCAATGAAAAGGCATGTTTAGATACTAGTAACCTGTCCATAGAGCGCATAGTTACAGATAACATCATATAGACGGCCCCGATCATACAGGGAGATACTGATAAACCAACGCCATTAGGCGCTAGCTCTCCGCGATCATACAGGGATATACGGACAAACCAACGTCATTAGGCGCTAGCTCTCCAGACAAACCAACGTCATTAGGCGCTAGCTCTCCGCGATCATACAGGGAGATACAGATAAACCAACACCATTAGGCGCTAGCTCTCCGCGATCATACAGGGAGATACGGACAAACCAACACCATTAGGCGCTAGCTCTCCAGACAAACCAACGCCATTAGGCGCTAGCTCTCTGCGATCATACAGGGAGATACGGACAAACCAACACCATTAGGCGCTAGCTCTCCAGACAAACCAACGCCATTAGGCGCTAGCTCTCCACAATCATACAGGGAGATACGGACAAACCAACGCCATTAGGCACTTGTACATGCATATGAATAGAACTACTTATGGCATAACAAACACTACTGGCCTGGAGATTGTAAAACTTTCACCGTACACATACTCAAGCCATGTTTGTTTTAAGTACAACTCTGAGCAATCTCCGAAGCGTATTTGAAAATCTTGAGCATGTACTCCATTTGAGTACGAGAATGATTCGATACAAGTTTTATAACCTTCTCGTTTGAGTATGAGTTTAATTTAGAGCACGGAGTTTGAGTTTTCGCCAAGCACCCCGAATAAGAAGCGAAAGTCACGGGTATTTCTGATAGAGGCGTTGGCGTACTGCTACAGTCTTGAGCGCTATGCAATGGTAAACATTTGTGGCACTTAAACATAAAACTGGTGACGTCCCTACATGACTGAAAAATTCTGGAATAGGACATGAAACAATATACAAACTAATTTTTTTGTTTATGTGAACGTTCTCATATTCAGGACATACCGGGGTAGTTCTATCAGGAATAAACAGTACAATACGTCTAAATCACAGAAATGTAACGTTGATAAAGCAGGGTTTTGAGTAGGTACATATTACGTATATGTACACAAAAATCACAGCTTAGAAACCAAAGTCAACAAAGTAATTTGTTTACAAATATTATACATCATCTTTTTTCAGTCGTGTAACATGTGAGGTAGACATTGACTTGTTTCTAAATAATCAGTCTAAAGTTGATATAGTCACGCGGTATTCAGTATTCGGCAACAGAATCTCGATTCTAGGGTTTTGCTTATGATTGCATGTTAAACAATATCACTTTGGAATGTTATTTAAGTTTATGCACTCTCCATATACTGTATGTTGTTATATTTTAAAACTGTATTGTATGTAATTAAGTCCAATGAGCCGCATGGCTCACGGAAATAAAGAAACTTGAAACTTGCTTCAACTACCCATTGGAAGCGGAAGATTTCAATTCGTTCTTTAAAAAAACATAATGCGATATAAAGACAAGACGTAAATATTAAGTTAACTAATTATTGTTATATTAAAGAATACTACTAAGATAACATCATCAGAAGTTGTCACATGTACATGCGCTAATTGAGGATGATTTTTTATTGAAACCACGATATTCTGACATGTTCTTTTGAATATTACGTTCAACCAGTGCACTGACACGAAATTTGTATACCGTACATCAAATTTTTAAGGATTATAAGGTTACCAGGATTAATGTTTCAAAATGTCTAGATATGCCTGTAATTTTATTTGAAATGTTAGATCCAACCACATCCACCAACACAAACCAAAATAAAATACTTTAAACTAATATTTGCTTCACTGAATACAATAACGACTCAATATAAACAGTAAACATGTATAATATGTACATGAGACTAACCAGTGCTTTTTTCAATGAAGATTTAAAGGTTTAGTCCTAAAGTAAATGACTGGCAATTTTGCCAATTCAGGGATTGGAGTTCATCAACATTGCCATTTATAATGCATGTTTTATTTTGTCACTGACCTTTTATGCATCAGAAAAGAACGCGACAGATTGTCTCTTTACCTGAGGCTGGATTAGAGTAGTGAAATCGATTATGAGAAATTGAGGAGGATCGTCTAATCTAACAATGCTGACAGTTTTGGGATATGGTATTTTAGTTTCATGCCGCTATATTCCTGCCAACAAATGGAAACATTTTGTAGATTGAGACCAACCCTATCCCATCCCACCCCGAGTTTTCTTTTGAAACCGCACACATGGCTGCTCTTTTGAAGATGGAAGATCCAACAATTCAAAATCAGGATATACCCTAAGTATGCTGGTCTGCGTTAGCTAGGTAAATATATTACAATTTCACGTGAACACACACACACAAATAAATTAACGAATATATGTACGAAACATGTGAACGCCATCGCCCACGTGCTTGAATGACATCACCGTAAACACCTTGCATAACAAGGATATAGTTGCTGCAGTGAGGGTCATAACTGGTGCTGCAAATCCCAAAGATATCAAGACATCGAGTTAATGATGCAATAAATTGATAGCGAGTCAGAGGCTGTCCCTCAAAATGAATAAACAAAGGGCCTGTTTTGGAAGGATGTATTTCATGTACTTTTGTATACATGTAGCTGCAAAAGGATATGTTTATGTTACGCCGTTAGATGTCAGAATGTAAAGGATTGTTCCAACGCTCGACTGGTCTGTCTTAGAACGTTTGATAATGAGTTGGAGTTCGGTCTGATGTAACAAATGTCATGGAACTGTAATATACTTGACATAAAACGCTAGTGTAAAGACAGGTGTAAACAACTTGGTTTCATACGTACTACAACATGCAGTTTATAATGTTGGAATTGTAATGTTATGGGCAGCCGAGTATCTTTATGTTTAAGTGTTCTTTGTATACCCTGTAGTTGCTTATTTCATGAGAAAGGGATCAGTAGGAACGACATAGTGAAATGTTTTAACGTAAACAACTTATGGCTGCAATACATAATTGAGCAGTTGAGTATTTGTCACCGGTAAGGGACAGATAAGCAATGAATCGTGTAATGTGCGTATCAGGTGGCGGACATGACTGTTGTAGGTTATGTAGGCTGTGGAATGTTTCACAAGTCTGAATGCCTACATCATATGATAGTTTGGTATTGGTTGCTAATGGCGCGTTTATTAATTTATGGATATGACTTCTGAGAGCATCGTCTGGAATTGGACGGGGATGGACTGAGGGTGTAGTTCTGCTTGTGGTACCACTATACACAGGACGTCCCACTGTTTACGAAATATGGCATCAGAAATAACGATCATCGATTTACCTGAGATGTGCTCTGCTTTAAATTGAATATTGTGCTCTAAAGTCATTTTAACCAATGACCTAATAAATTCCACAACACTAAGTGAATTTGCAGACTGTTTACTTACGATGTGTACGAGTACATTGATGTCAACATGTAATATGCCTTTTAGCATACCATAAACGTCAAATTAATTGATACCAGTTCTTAAATGTTAACTACCGCAAAACTGGGTTGTTTGACCATGCAAATGACCACGATACACGAACCCATTGCCTCTGAAAGTAACTCCCACAACATACAAGGTTGGCTGATCATGCGCTAGCTGTAAAGAGTTTTAAGGTGTCTGGTGTAGCCCATTCGTTGTCCGGAAAGTATACGATACAATTAAAATAGTCTAAAAACTCAAGCCAAGTATACACGTCTGGACGCAAGTATTTCGTAAGTCTGATATGGTGGTAATGTCTGTATAACCCTGACATGGCATTGTAAAACCTTCTATTGAATGCCCGACTTCCTGGCATTGTCCTGCAAAATAATTGAGCTTACCAACTAAAGCCTCTAGCTCCGAGAGACGGAATTTGTTTATGGCAGGCCCCATGGTGTAATAGTTTGAGTTTTAGGACTTTGTCAATGTATATTCCTAAAAGCTATTATAAGTAAGCGGGCGTCATTTTTGATGTCGACTTTGGCTTGATGCACTCATGGTCATGCTTGATTTATGTGGTCACCGTTTGATGATGCATGTACAATGTACATTTTATGGACTTAAACAGGGCATACGGCCAGCATTCACTTCACTGAGAATATTGTCCAGAAGGACCTGCTCATGATCAGAGACTGACGGTACCACGATATTTTTTGTTATTGAAAATACCGCGATTCGTGAACCCAAATATTCCATTCGAAAACCGTGATATAGACCCCTTTTTAATACATCAGTCGAGACGCGATCTAGATATTGAGTTAAATATGTATCCAAGGCATCAATAATTATGGGGGAATGACCAATGAAGCATGTGTTTTTGGTGTTGGCCAGGGTTCGAAGCCGTTTGATTACGCCTGCTTTGTGAGTTTGTGTAAGGGTTCAACTGTGGTGTGAAATACGTTATTGTAGTTCGAGGTGAGTGCCGAAAGGAGTAGTTTGAAATATAGCTAACGGTTGGCTCGGAGGTGCATCGGTTGGTTGTATCTTGTTTAACGTCCCTCTCGAGAACTTTTCACTCATATGGAGACGTCACCATTGCCGGTGAAGGGCTGCAAAATTTAGACCCATGCTCGGCGCTTACGGACTTTGACCAGGAAGGAATCTATATCGTGCCATACCTGCTGTAACACGGAACCTTGATTTTTGCGGTCTCTTGCGAAAGACCGCCCCATTCAGTCGTCTTTGACGAAAAGCAAGGGGTACTGAGGACCTATTCTAACCAGGTGCATTGGAGTTTATACATGATATGGATAGGTGCTTGCCGTTACATTTCAGTCAGCGGTGAGCATTCCCGCAATGCCACTTGCAACATGCACCCTTGAAATTGTAGTCAAAGCATTTGTGTTGAGAAACATTGATGGCCGGTTTATTGGAAGGGGGGGGGGGTGTCATGTATAGTACATAGAGATCACTATTTACCGTTCACCAATCTTGAGAAGGGTTTACGCCATTCTCAGTCGAAACTGTTCATCGTAATACATAATCCATCCAGTAGATTCACAGGGGCTAAGCCCGTTTTGGGCCCGAACCCTGTGATACCATAAATATAGAAAGGGGTCTAACTCTGACCCAGATAAAAAACTAACCACTCGCTTCAAATGCCTAAAAAATCTTAAACTAGGTGCGATATCGTAATTTGCCGATCTCCTTGCATAGATTAATGTTTTAACTACTTGCATGCCAAATTTCAAGTCACAGGTTCTAAACATAATAAAGATATACGTCATCGTTCTCTTGATTTCACCTGTTTATTTTTACTAGGACATTTACCGGTCCAGGTCACGGAGTCGTTTCTCGCCTATGACAGCAGCGAAATTCAGACTAGTGTGGAAGATTTCGGACCTGTCAATTAAAATTTCACATCAATTATACGCTACTTACTTCCTCATACCTTAATAAAGTTCTCTACGTTTACGAAATGAAATACAGAATTCCTTAGATAAGAAGCGAGCAGAAACACGAAAAATATACATTTTGGGTGCATGTATGTTTTCTTTTCCAAGTGTATACGGGGATAAATGTATGCAAATACACTGTCCTGTTAAAAGGTCAATGTCAACAAAATATGTGCATCTAGAAATAAAAAACAACCTAAAAGAATGAAAGTGTATAACAAAAACAAGCAGGCCTGTGCCCTTGGACAATAGCTGTTTTGTTTGTCCCTTGGGTCAAACAAATTCCCTATTGCCCTCGAACGCAGTCGACAACTATATACTACTAGACGAAGTGACGTTTCTGAATCGTGGAACCTTTTACAGTCTTCCTTCAAATAATGATATTAGAGTTGTAATGTACATGAAACAATTCATTGAGCTGACCAGAGCTTCGGACGTGGCTGAATAATTGTCAATCCATACCCGGGCCTTGAAACTTATAATGAATAGGGACGTGTTTTTTAATCTTCTACCCTTGAAACTTATTATGAATAGGGACGTTTTTTTTTTTTAATCTTTTAGTACACTTTGGATCCCTTGAACCTTATATTGAATAGGGACGGGGCTGTTGCATCTTTTAGTACACCTGGAATTCCTTGATACGTGTTACATCGCTTACGGAGTATTCCCCCAGAGTTTAACAATGCCATTGGAAATGAACACAGATTATCTTATGACCCGTAAGAGCGGATGTGTTCTAAGTGGCACACAATTCATTTGCTACATCACTGAGTATTTTCGGTGACATAAGTTCATTTTAGTAAGTCCTATATCTAATAGTGCCATTTCCGTATCCGTAACGAGTGGCAGATCAGAAATTCGCTTGATTTCGTCCACTTCCTGGAAATCCATGACGGCATTTTGTAGCGTCAGTTCATGACATCTCCAGCTCCATTCTAATCTCAGTTCCTGTATGTCGCTGTGGATTGAAAGGAACTGACGTGCTAAGTCTTGGTCCTGTTTTCTCATCTTTACCTGCGAGACACAAAGAGCATAAACAGCTGAAGCAATGTGTCATACAATAGTTCATATTCATACAAACGACGTTAAATGTACTTATATTAATTGAAAAACAAACCACAAAAATATCTGTTGGAATGGTTACTAATAACATATCAATCTACAATGTAGTTCATGTTTACGCACTGGTAAATGTGATAATGCAGTGCATAGGTGAGCGCTTTTTGAAACACGAACTTATTATTAAGCCCAAAAGTTCAACACGATCTTAGACTAATTATATGAAACCATTTTCAAATTGTTGCAATAATTTCGTCATAATAGTAATTTCGATTTGGTCTTTATACATGTAGTATTCTTTTCAAATGGAAAATAAAGTCCAGGATTTCTCTTGCATATAGAAAGAGGTCATTCGATGCGATTAAATGTGACAGGGGAAATTTGGATTTGCACATCAGCTACATGTAAATATGTTACGTTCTTATTCACAGACTTGTCAGCACCTTTTCTTTCCTGTGGGGATCGTAAAAACCGAGGTCCCGTATCACAGCAGGTGTGGCACGATAAAAATCCATTTCTGCTCAATGACCGTAAGCGCCGAGCATATACCTAGATTTTGCAGCCCTTCACCAGCAGTGGTGACGTCTCCATATGATTGAAAGATTCCCGAGTGAGAGACGTTAAACAATATTCAATCAATCTTTAGCTGTGGTGGTATTGTATCGTCTGATAACTTTCAAGGCTATACATTAAAATTTTGCACCGGAAAACTTCAAGAAATAAGGGCATGCGAAACAGATAAGAGACACATTTCATTTTTAAAACTGCTTATATGTGAATATACACTAAATCTCTATATACTAATTCAGAGGAACAGTCACACCTTACCAGTTCAATGTAGCATAAACGGACGTCGCACGGATAAAAATAATTGTGACGTAAATAACATAATGCTGTCCGTTGATGAAAGTCGTTCCTACCGCTGCCCGGAGTTTCTGCGATCGATATATGAAACGTATAATAACCGCACGGTTACTAGACATGTACCGGGCAATTAAAAACGGATATCAGCGTCTGTATAATGGACAAGAACCGGATTAAACGAACGTGGGACAAATGAGAAACTGAAATGACGTTTTTACAACGTTAGACGAACGGACTTGTGTCGTTCATGTGACCGGCAATACGTGTTTAAAAGTGGATATATATCTTTTCAGACTTATCACTCTCGCTGACATATTTTCATGATGCCTCCAAAAGGAAGGTCTATCGGTGTTGGGAAGGGTTACGGCAGGGCACGGGGAAAGGCTACAAGATCCTCACCCCCCTCTGTCATTGACAATGCTAAAAATAGAGCAGATCGTCCAAAAATTCCCAGGTAGAAACCCTGTCTCAATCTAGAGATTTTCGAAGGCTCTACAAACGGATATTACCGTCCAAATAACGGATAATCACCAGGTTAAACGAATGGGGGCCGGTACATGAAAAACTGGTATTATGTTCGTTCAACGTTCAACGAACGGACTTGCACCAGTCCCATGGACCCCCGTTTAACAACCATTATTCGCTAATTCCATGCGGGGTTTTTGTCCGTAAATATGCGGTTGGTTTTCTTTACATCTGTGGTTGATCCGCTGCGTGTCCGGTAGTAGTCCGGCCGTGACTCATGTCCACCAGACATTAACTGATGCGAACTGAACAAGTACTGGAAAAGAAACGCATGACTTATAGCTACCGTAATCTAAGCGGACTCCAGAGTGCAGTGGTGCCATTTCAAGTTTTGAAAATGCGGATAGACCGGACCGGACTTCGATGGACAAGAAACGTGTTGGCTGAAAGAGAAACGGACAAGAAGCGCAAAGGAACGGAGGAGAACAGATTAACAATTTTATTATTCGTTAGCTTTATCCGGTGAGGTGTGTCCGTTGCTTTAAGAACGGACCTACACTCTTAACCCACCAAAAATTACGACTTAGTAAGACGTTTTATTTAGGAATTGGTCGTCTTTGGTGAAAAACATGAAATTTCTTTTTCATCGCGCACCGACGTCATACTTTGTTTAAATATAAAATTGTTTTAACGCGAGCAAGCCTCTAGCATGTACATGTATATTTCATGATATTGCATTTATAAGAACGACATGACATGGAAAATACTAAATTTCGAAATTTCAGGAATCTAAATGTACATGTAAATATACATAATGCGTGATTATTCATAAAATACATTGTGGTGTGCATACACATTTTATTTTGCAACGAGTTTCTATTTGTTAATGAAACTATTGTAGGGTATGACGAAAACATTTATTAACTTCGAAGCTACAACATATTGGGTGATTTGGGGGAATGTATTTTTTTCTTTTCTTATTTGTGTTTTTTTTAAATGTTGACACTGGGCTGAGAAGTGCGCTAAATCTCCCATTCCTAGACATTGAGATGACGTAAAATGATAATTCGCCATCAGACAGAAGCACCGATATTTCAAAGTAAAGGTTACCAAATTTTCTCAACGCTAAAATCATCTGTTATAGGGTATGTACATCTCTTGCAAGCAGATGCTTCCGATAGTGAATTTAGAGAAACTTGAATGTGAAGTGCACAGCAAATGAACGTGTCACATGATGGGAAGATACGTTTGACAAATTAACTCAACATGTATGCGAGGAACAGCACATAGTAATTGATGATCATAACACAAGTAAAATATTACCACAATAGATCTTAAAAACATGAAATACATTTCAAATGTTATTAATATTTTAGAAAAAGTTCATAATTATGTTTTGGTGAAACTGACAATGATTGTTCTAAAGTAAGACATACATGATTTTCATTTTAAGCATGTTGAGAAATAATGACAATCATTTGCTTCCTCGAAAAAGAAACCCATTTTTCATTAGTTTTGAAAGGAAAACGTCGGGACAGCTTTCACATTATGCCTAAACATGTATTCTGTAATATCTGTTTTACACCGCACTTTGATCATCTAAGTGTAGCAGTCAACCCATTCAAGTCCTGTACATATACGTTTCTTACCAATTCTTCACGAATCCAGTTTAGAGATGTGTTAATTTTCTTGAAATCTTCATCATTTGGAACACCTCTGTTGCTGTCCTGATCATACATTGATTCCGAACGGTATCTTTTTAAATCCGCTCGCCATTCCATATAACTAGGACGCCTAGTATCCAAATTTAGTTTCCTAGTTTTACATTTTAGTCTTAATAGGTACATGCATAAGTCTATAGAAGGTAAGGTGTCCATAGAATTGAGGTCACTGGCTGAATATGACTGTCGTATAGCCCTCTTGGTTTTCAGAGCCGTTAATGTTTCCACTGGACTCGGTGACAGACCAGTAGTATTACTAACAAGTTGCATATCTGCAGTTGAATAGTTCTTCTTCATGTTTTCTACTGCTGCGATTCTATTCCACTTTATAATCAATACCAATTTATGTCCTTTCACAACTAAGGAAATTTCGGTAACATGGGATTAACTACAACACCTGCGTAAATTCGTGTAGCATGAATTTCCTAATTCGTTGAATGTACATTAACTTTGCAGTCTGATTAATTCCTGTGTTTATGTTTGATCGCATTTGATTATACAAATGTAAACCATGGCTTTGTTGTACATGTTGACAAGCGTAACATGCAGCAGGGGGTAAACACAGAAGTGAAAGTATCGTTAGTTTCACTTCAGTTCACCCTAGTTGAAACAATGAATTTAAAAGAAAAATGTCCATCTGCTCCCTACATTGTGTTCTAAAGCTTGAACACAATTTAAAGTGACCTTTTATGAATGTTCACTGTATATGTCATTGGTTTTCATGTAATACTATTTTTGATGTCATACATCTATATATATTATTATGTATTATATATAGTGTGTTGTAAATGAAAGCTTAAGTATGTTTTGGATATCTTTTGCGTGATGTATTACATGTACATGTAGATATTCTCTTAAAGAATTAGTAAATATTTGTACTATACTATTAGACCTTTAGAAATATATACAAATGTTTACATTTCCAATGTTGTTGTCTTCGATATCTTTACCAATTGAGATGGTAGCCATTTCCTCATGAAAGTGAACGATGTGCGTATAAGTATGAATTTTGATAAATATAGTACGACTTTAATAACGACTGGAAAATCTCCGACAGAAATGAAAAGAAAATGTAAATATAAAAAAATAATTTAATTCTTATTGTATCCTTGTCTCTGATTGGTCAAATTCCAATTGAGGAACGCAAGTTATTTTTGTATAACTTGGTTAGGTATGGGGACACACCCCCTTGACAACCAGATGTCGGAACTATTTTTTTCTCTCTCTCTAAATTTACATCGAAGCACTGTTTTCAGCTTTCTTTGGAATAGAAAATCAACGTGCACAATAAGATACTTCGGTTTGATACACATGTTGTTTTCTCGTTGTCAATAGTAGCATATACTTGTATGCATATCACTTTTGTAAAACATATCTTTCTCTGTATGTATGGTCGAATAATACTATCAATAGATTAAAACAAAGATATTATATTCGAATTAATGATTTGCCAAGTAAACATTACCCTGTTCATTTTGAAATATATTTCTCACTGGGGAAAAGGGGGGGGGGGGGGGTGAGTGTTATTTGATTGCTTGATCCGTCTTTCAACAAAGCAAACAGAAATCCATACGTCACATTTTATTACATGACGTCAGACACGTTGACATGTACACTGGATCGTGATTTGTCATTTGCTTACATATTTTCTTGTGTCGTACTTACTATTAGCGACAACATTGCATACAAGGGTAAGTTTTCATCTAGTATAAGTTTTCACAGAGTTGAAAGCCGCAAATTATTGCATTTTCTGATACTTGAATATTTATTTTGGGTAGGCCTAAACAATGCAGTTTCCCGTATTTTCTCAGCCTGTCGGAGATGAGCAACTTCAAAGTCGATCTCTATCTCTAAGGGACAGAGAAATATGCATTGCATGGATAGTCTACACATATTTTCTATCATGACAAACTTTACTTTCGATACAATATTTTGATAAATGGCTATACTCCGTAGAACTAAGATTAAAGATGGCGATCTTCACAGCTAGACGTTTCGTGTCGTTGTTGCTAAGTGAATCATTGCGCGGCTCAGTTGACTTGTATTTTTCCGGGTTTATGTACATTTTGATAAACGAAGGTTAGCATCTTTTTCTCTTGCATTAAATTATAAGGAATGACTTTAATTCTGGGGCAAGTTATACGAGTATAACTTGCCCCAGAATTAAAGTCATTCCTTAATTAATTTCATTTTTGAAATATACATTAGAGTATGAACTGCAACGCTTCACTCCGTCATACTTTTCACGAAGCGCTAACGTACATGTACTTCATGAAGTATCCAGGCGTATAATCGTCGCAGTTCATACCCTCATGCACATGTATATATCAAATAGGAAATTTATTTTCTATATACATTGTGATTTTTTTTCTGATGCCAGGTGCAAAATTATACTATACGTCAGGAATTTTAAAAATTGGAGGATCAATTTAGATTCTTGTTCAAACATGATGTGTACTTGAAAGTCGATATTCTAATATCATATACGATACAAACTCACACCATGTACAAGGTGGCTTTATAAATTTTAGTACATGTAGAGAAGCTCTTCAAATGAACAACAATGCATTATTGTGTTTCGAAAAGATCATCTTCTCAAGAAATAAGGTATACCTTCCATCATGTGTATACACATGAAAGGTCTGTCATCTAACATCTTTTTCCTTTTACGACTGAATTTACATAATGCGACATGTTTTATCCACTTAATCTTCTAAACCAGCACGCATGCACATCTGATAGTAACAAGGAGTGCACCAGTAGACCAGAGGGCACCTGTAATCAGAAAAGTGCAAAGAAAGACGTTGTCTTTGCACACAATGTTTGGCTTCTTATGGATCGGTCACAGATTTTTTGAGGAAGTACATATTCCCCAAAAGAGCGGGGTCAAGAGACTCCGAGTATAACGGTACCGACCTTTATGAGTGTCATATCGATTCTTTATTTCAATCTGATCATGACCAGAGTGCCTCTAACTTTCTTTCGGACTGGCCTCGGGGCTACGGACATTCATAAAAATAATGAAACCCATGATTTAAATTCTGAGGAGGATACGTGTCCGAATAATAATTTACTTCGACGATATCCTTCTCATGAATCAATCACTGGAAGGGTAAAGAAAAGATCGGTATACTTTACTACTCCGTCTCTATTATTTGGGCTGGCTGATAAACTGGAAAAATCAGTTCTACAACCAACACAAATGATGGGACTTGTCATGCTTTCAGTGTGTATGGTGTCATTACCTCACGACCGGTGGCGGTAGCAGAGTGGTAGAGATTGATTGATTGATTTTATATTGTTAAACGTCCCTCTCGAGAATCTTTCACTCATATGGAGACGTCACCATTGCCGGTAAAGGGCTGTAAAAGTTAGGCCTATGCTCGGCGCTTACGGCCTTTGAGCAGTGAGGGATCTTTATCGTGCCACACCTGCTTTGGCACGTTGGCTCGGTTTTTCTGGTCTTGTCTTAAGGATCGCCCCATTTAGTCGCCACTTACGCCAAGCAAGGGGGTACTGAGGATCTATTCTAACCCGGATCCCCACGTCACCTGTAAGCGTTCAGCTCATGTATAAATCTCTACAGCTGGTGAAGTCTCAGCATGGGTGAACAATTCTCGACGGGACGTAAAACAACCAAGTTGAACCAATCTCTGAGAAAGTGCTAAAACATTGCTCCATCAAACAATACTGCGATTCAAATTCTAGCAAGTGTAATAGGATCCAGCAGCATTGTACGTAAGAGAATTACAAAACAAAATGCCCGCTGAAATCTCAGACATACAATGCAGAGATTGTGTTCCCTGACCATTATAAAGAGGAAATTTGGTGGTGGATCCAAAGCCTCTTTCATTGGAAGGGAAAGCAAATACTGTTACAAGAGTCAGATATAGTTCTCGAGACAGACGCCTCTCTGGAATGGTGGGTTTTTTATTGTCCCCAACTAGAGATACGCATGAGAGGGGCACGGGGTGCCCAGAAAAGACAGATGCATAAAAATCCACTAGAAACGAGAGTAGTAAAATAGCAGTGGAATCGGTATTCAAAGACAAAAAATGTACATGCACGTGTAAAGGTAGACAATATGACGACTTTGCGACACATAACGAAAATCGTAGGCACCAGGTCCACAAAACCCACTCAAATAGCAAAGCAAACATGGGAATACTGTCTTAACAAAGGATATTACACTTACTGCAGACCACCTGCCGGGAGCTCTCATTCAAATTGCAGATTGGGAGAACATACATGTATTCATCTCCAGCACCAACAACTGGAAACTGAACCCAGACATGTTCGAACAAGTTACTGGGGCCTCTCGAGTTAGATGTCTTGGCAGAATGAGTGAATTCAAGCTCAATAGTTATATAAGCAAGAAACCGGACCCGCTAGCAGTAGCAAAAGATGCCTTCACAGCAACATGGATGGGAAGAAAGCGTATGCCCCCCCCCCCATTCCCATTATTCCCAATTCCTCACACATTAGCAAAAGTAAGAAAAGAAAGAGCGGAATAGTTCTGATTGCGCCAACCTGGCTCACTCGAGAACCCTGTGCTACTGCCTCTCCAGAGGAACTTGCTCCTGTCTGCCGAGGAAAACTTCTATCCACTAAGTTATAACAACTAAATGGAATTAGCGACATGGAAGATCTCAGGTAAGCCAAACAGGTGCAAGGACTTTCAGTAAGTGCTGTAGAATTATGAATACCAGTCTGGCCTGCAGGCACCCAAATAGCTTACAACAGCTGCCAGAGAAAATGAACTAGCTGGTGTCCTAACCAACAAAGTGATTCATTTCAGGCCACTGTGGAAAATGTAGCCTTCTTTCGCACTTGTTTGATCAAGGCTATGAGTATTGAACTACATGTATCAATAACTACAGTTCGGCCATATCTGCCGTACACCCCGAGATTGAGGGGGGTGGGTGGGTTATGACAAAAATACACAATAAGGCAAGTCATGACAGGTATATTTAATAAATCCTCTCATTACCTAGATACACGAGTACTTGGGATGTTGATGTTGTGTTGCATCGCATACTGGGTATAGCCCAAATGAGAAAATTAGCATCAAAGGACTTCTTTAACCACTGCAATGATTACATCTGAGATATGTAAATTAATTATTTTTTTAATTTATTATAACAGATTTAACTAAGACAAAAAGTAAACGATGACTGTGTCCCGGTCACACTAAACATCTACAAAGATGAACAAATTGATGCGAGGTCATGAGTTCCTCACTATTTTTAACGCTACAGAATGAAAGGTGAAGATAACGAACAGTGATCAATCTCATAACTCCTCCAAGGAATACAAAATAGATAGTTGGGCAAACACGGACCCCTGGGCACACCAGAGGTGGGATCAGTTGTCTAGAAGGAGCAAACATCCCCTGTCGACTGGTCACACCCGCCGTGAGCAGGGGCGGATCCAGGAATTGCGGTTAAGGGGGGGGGACACCACTTTATGAGGCAGGGGGTCTGGGGTTTTACAGATTTTATAGGGCTTGGAATATGTCTCCTATTTAAGTCATTTGTACTATTTTCTATCATTTTTAATAAAGTGAATTTAGTAAAATGATGCAAATTTTAAGGGGTTTTGGAAAAAAAATAAGTTCTCCCAATTAAGTAATTCAAGAAATCAAAAGATTTTGTCATTTATTTCTCCGGGAGTGGAAGAGATTATTGCTACTTTTATCGTTTAGTACATTTTTAGCTCTTCTGAGCCAAAGGCTCAAAGAGCTAATGCTATGGCCATTTGTGCGGTGTGCGTAAACTTTTTAGAAAAAGGGCTATAACTCAAGAACCCCTTGGCCAATTTTTTTCAAATTTGTTACAGGGTATCATTGGCCCAAGGGCTTTCATACATACTAAATAGAGGGATGTGACCCTTTAACAAGGGGAGATAATCAGGAAAATACAAAAAAAATAGTGGTTGCTAAAAAATCTTCTTCTCAAGAACCACAGGGCAGATTATAACCAAACTTACACATAAGGATGAGGATATGTTGTAGATAAAAAATTGTTCAAGGCATTACCCTGGGGCAAAGGGCGTGGTCTCAAGGTCACTTCAAAGTTGACCTAAATTTAAAATTTTTTTAAATTCCTTAAATCTTAGATATTTTAGTCATTATAAGGACTAGGATCATCAAATTTTGACAGTTGATGCATCTTAGGACCTTGTGTCAAGTTGTCTCAAAAGTAGGTCACGGTGACCTACATTTTGAATTTTGCAGGTATTTATTTAAAAATTAATTTTGATGCATATCTTGGACACTTTGAAGCCTATGATCATCAAAACTTGTCAGTTGGTGGATCATGGGACCTTGAAATGCGTCAACTGAAAAATAGGTCACCGTGACCTACTTTCTGAATTTTATGGCTTATCATTTATAGATATATTTTAAGTTGTTATTTCAAATACCGAGAGGTTTAGAATCATCAAATCTTGTAAGTTAATGCATCTTGAGGCCTTGAAACATATTTATAAGAAAAGTAGGTCACAGTGACCTACTTTTTGAATTTTGCAGATATTCAAATTTCACATTTTCAATTTTAGATGCATATTTTGGGCACTGTAAAACCTAGGATCATCAAACTTTGTCAGTTGATGCGTCTTCAGTCTTCGGTTTGTGTCGACCAAAAAGTAGGTCACTGTGACCTACTTTTGGTATTTGACAGCTAAATTACTATATTTCAGACACTATTTGACCTACAATCATCAAACTTTGTCAGTTGATGCATCTTGAGTTTTCGGAGTGTATTGACCAAAAAGTAGGTCACTGTGACCTACTTTTGGCATTTGACAGTTATATTTATATATTTCAGTCACTAATTGACCTACAATCATCAAACTTTGACAGTTGATGCATCTTGAGTTTTCGGAGTGTGTCGACCAAAAAGTAGGTCACCTTGACCTACTTTTGGAATTTGACGGCTATATTTATATATTTCAAATACGATTTGACCTACAGTCATCAAACTTTGTCAGTTGATAGGTCTTGCATGTTCGAAGGGTTTCGACCAAAAAGTAGGTCAACTTGACCTACTTTTGGAATTGGACACCTATATTTATATATTTCAGATACTATTTGACCTACAGTCATCAAACTTTGTCAGTTGTTGGGTCTTGCATGTTTGAAGGGTGTTGACGAAAAAAATAGGTCACCTTGACCTACTTTTGGAATTGGACGGCTATATTTATATATTTCAGATACTATTTGACCTACAGTCATCAAACTTTGTCAGTTGATGGGTCTTGCATGTTCGGAGTTCACTGACCAAAAAGTAGGTCACCATGACCTACGATTGGAATTTGACAGCTATATTTCAATATTCAGATACTAATTGGCTTAAAATCATCAAACTTTGTCAGTTGATATTTCTTGGGTTCTCAAAATGTGTAGACCAAAAAGTAGGTCACATTGACCTACTTTTTTTGAATTCTTAGGATTTAACTAAAGATTTAGAATACTAAGAGGCTAAGAATAGAAATGGTGGGGTTGTACAATTTATCAGAAGAGCGATTCTAGGCCCTTGGGCCTCTTGTTCTAAACAAAATACCAAGATTTACCTAAATTTGAAAATTTTAGGGGGAGGGGGTGCCGGCTGCGCCCCCCCCCTTAAATCCGCCACTGGTGAGCCCTATATCTTGATCAGGTAAACGGAGTTATTCGTAGTCAAAATCAGTGTACCACGAACGGTCTAACAATCGGTATGAAACACGTCAGACAACATTTGTCCAATGATAGGTTGTATTGGTAAACTAGATAACGACCATAGAATTTGCGAAATATTGACTTTAAACGAGATTGTTGAAACCCCTGTATCGTCAACTTGTTTGTTATTATCTTGTACGTTTAGAATCTATCAGACAGACCTCCAAGTTACTGGGTCAGCTACATAAAACCCCATAAGGCTCTAAACCTTGTACAATGGCTAGATGGTTAAGTATATTGCTAACTGTTGCAGGGATAGATACTAATGTTTTACGCTTACTCAACCAAAGGAGCTAAATGTAGTACCTTAAAAGCCAATGAATTCTGCTACACCTTTTTCATTTCTTTTAACAATAAACCAGTAATTGGTGAAGATTTATTTGGTCAAATGTTTTGTCAATAAAATAAAGTGTAAATCGAGTAGACTTTAAACGTGAATAATTATATCTTCAGTTCCGAAATAGAATTAAAACTTTTAGCATTGTACTAAAGCACGTGCATTAAAATTTTAATTTTATGTGGAACTAAAGTACATATGCGAGATGTAAACCCACCACTTCCTATCCAAGACATATAACTAATGAAACGCAACATTTTTATCATTGCAGAGGTGGAAAATCCTAGGAAGTAAATGGTTGCCATAGTTACTTGAATTTTAGACTAGGAGTACCAAACGAAGTGCCCTTTTGGATGTGTGTAGACTTACATTTTATGAAAGTTTTTTTTTTAACTTTTCAGTGCACGTACTCTCACTGTACACGTGTTGCATATTCATAGAAGGCTTCATATTGATTGGATTAACTTATTAAAAAAAGTTGGTTACTTGTATCGGTATACAATTATCACACTGGCTTTGAAAAAAAAAGTAATAAAAAGTCTTTTTTAACTTTTACTTGTCATTTTTATTTTGTAATGTTTCATTTATATTGCTGTATACTCATAAATATGTGTTGCATTAATTCTAGTCTGCAGAAAGGAGATCGGTTGGTGATCCATGCACCGGAAGTCGGGAAGAATGCTTAATTAAATCATACTTCAGTTACTCATAAAATTTCAATTTCATCGGGTGTGCTCTAGCACACTGATAAAAATTTTGATTTTCACATACAACAAGGTTTATTTTTAATTAAGCAATTTGTGTTAAAAATTGGTATTTAAAATTTTGTTGAAGGCTGTAATCACTTGTATGCTATTGTGTAATTGTATTTTTCAATCCGTGCCTATTAGATTGAAAAATTGTGTGTTTCTACCAAGATGCTTTGTATTACCCTGGGTAAACTAAATCCCCTCTATCCTAATTTTCATGAACCGTTTTATTCATCTGCCGTTTTTATCCGGTCCTTTGTTTTTAGTTAACGAAATCTTTTTCAGCCAATCAGATTGTCGCGCAAGGCGTCCTTTTCTTTGTTAGTTGGGGTGCTGCCACGGAAAATTTTAAGAAGGAATAGCAACCTCAACCTCCACTCCATCTACCACATGCACCACTTTTGTTTCCAGTAAAGATTCATGATATAATTGTATTTTATCGCATTTGTTTTTTGTAACAATATTGTGGCTGTGGCTGGGAGAATGCTGCTGTGTATTACTTTTATATATTGCATTTCTAGTCAAGATTCGGGTATGTCTCCCATCCAATTTCATTCTGTATTTTTAGGACTCACAGTTTTCGTCATTTCATATAAATGACAATCTTTTACACCTAACACGTTTTTCTGTTATGATTTATATGGAAACAAACAGAGCTGCAATGTTGCCTTGGAGTAAGAGCAAATTTTAACATAAATGTATTTATTTGACCATGAACAATCGTGATCGTAAGGATTTCATGGGTATTTTCACTAATCGTTTTACAGTTTTAGTACTGTAGTTATTGCAGGTGTCCCGTTTCAACATACACTTTCCATTAGCTTATAAAAATACAAATCAACGATACGCGTCATTAATGTACAAAACAATTTCTAATTCAACACAAAAACATTATTAATTCAACATGTTGAGAAACGTCTGGCAGTTAAATTGTATGACGTAACCCCTAAGTGTTTCAGAGGATTTTCCACCGTATCCACATGAAGGTCGCTTATGTCTTTAAGTTGTTGTATTTCTTCCATATCTTTTGTAACACCATCCAGCATTTCTCTGTGCTCTTGACAACTCCGATTTAGTTTAAGCTGATGGATATCCTGACGTAAAGACAAAAGTGTTCTAGCTAATGTCTGGTCCTGTATTCTCATCGCTTGCTGCAAACATAAAAATAAATACAGTGATAAAAGATTGAATACATGTAGAAGTGGTAATATCAATATACACACTAAAAATCATGCTTAGCTGGCCACTTCATACTTAGGGGATTTACGTTTTTGCACTTCAGTAATGCCTATACAAAACAAAACTTATTATCTTTTTAACATCTGGGATTTTACACCTGTTTCCTCGTTTTGTTGTGATAGGTGTTAGACTTTGTTTACTTGAGGTCTTTATGCTTCAATGATTGTTCATTAGACACTCCCTATAATTGTTGGAGATTTAGTAGAGAAAGGAGGAAGATGTAATTTAATAATTCTCCATGACGACCATTACAATTTTTTACTCTGGCTAAATTCACGATCAAAATCAAAATAAACACATTATTATATGTTTAATATATAATTCCCTCATTGAAAAACCGTTTATACATCAAGTCTGTTTTTTTAAAACTCATGAAAGAAACTTATTAGGTCTATACCTTACCGGTACATAATATTTTGTCATTTTTGAAATCGTGTTAAGGATGATGAAAACAATTATCAAGAATGCATTTGCCTTAAATGCACGGCATGCGTAACGAAATTAGATACAATGGCATTAAACCTTTATGCATGTACATGTAACATCGTTTATACATGTATATTTTTAAGAGTAGTCAAATGCTTCAGTATCACAAATAAGACTGTTGTATGCAGTATAAGCATGATCCTTGCACTTGTTTTATTACACAAAGGTCTGATAACTGTATATACCAGTACACATGAGAAACAGAAGAAAATGTTTGTCAATTTATCTTTCAAGCATAAGGGCTATATAAAATGGTCCTGGTTTAGATGATATACACCCATTGTATTATAAAGAATGAAAATACTTGTAGGGTCTTACTGGAGAAATCCATTACCGGATATTTTTAATACTGCATGATTCTTAAGTGGACTGAGGCACTTCAGCATTGTGTAGTGGGGGTTGCATTGTAACATATACATGTATGTATATTCTGTTTTGAAATCAAGGATCTTATTTATATACATATATGTACGTGTATACTCACCAATTCGTCTTTTATCCACACCAAAGCTTCATTTATTCTATCTTTCCTATCCTCGGTTAAAATGTCATTCTTATTTTGATCAAAATCCACTTTTAAATCGGGTTTTGATCTCCGTCGAGGTCTTTCAAGATATTGTTCTTTCCATTCCACTATACTCGACCTTCTAGTGGCTAATCGAAGTCTCGTGGCAGTCACTTTTAAATGAGCCAAATCAGTTTCACTTCCACTCCTGGATGACGTAACAGACGATACTTCGTCATCACTGAGTGGCTGCACATCCTCACAATTTGTCACAGTTATTGATGGCAGTAGAATGGATTTCTCCCCGTCGTTGTTGTTGGTTTCGTCAATAACGGACAGCGACGGGCGTCTGTATTCCTTCATGGTAAGAGAATGTTCCAATCTACTTTCATTTATGTCTTTATTCAATGGAGAAAGATGAAACATTGATACTTATTTGTAGCTTAATTCATCTATATAAACGAACCGTGTATCATTTAGAACTTTAAATGTCTTCCCACTGCAAAAAATATGTTTCACTGTCATTCACGTTCACGCAACTTGTAACTTTGAATCTTGCACTCTGTTTTTTAAATCTGTCCTTTGTGTTCCTGTAGAAAAATAAAAATAAAGAGATTATAAAAACACTATGTAAACATTTCCGCCATATCCACGATTATAAATGTATCGTGTGGACTAATGGACAATAAATTAAGATAATTATAGAATCGTCCCGACAAATCAGGGCATCAAATTACTTTTGAAATCTTTTGTTATAGTGTTATAGTTTATCCACAGGAATTTTTAAAGTCATTTAAACAACGTAGAAGCATGTAAATTAATGTTCGTACAAATGTCAAAAAAGATAATATTCCAGATCATAATCTAATTTGCACACCATCCATGAAACCCTGTGACCCATCAATCATTTGTGTAAAACAATAGGGATAAATAACAACAAGGTTACGGGGGTTATCCCTATCATCGATGGGGTTTTGTCGATAATTGGTCTTTTATTTGGAATGCCTACATTTCGTGCTCCATATACTTTGATGTGGCATCTAAGGTTAACTTGCGCGTACACTTACTATTGGCAAATTATTGCAATGCTTTACACATGTATTATACGGTAAGCAGAATTTGATATAGTGTACAATTACCGTGTAACGACTTCATGTGTTTTTTTTATGATATTCTAAATTAAAATAATTGGTGTTTATTGTTAATTACATCATTTGCTTACCTACCTGTATGTGTCCATTTACATTACAACAAATGAAAACCTATAATCCAAAACTTAGTGTAAATCATTTTGCAAAACACTTAAAATGTTTTTTCGGCTTAAGGTCCAAAACTATCTTCTGAACGACCAATTAGTTAAAGGGCTATTAATAACAAAAGATTTTCGGAATTTAACTTAGGCATACTTTGAAAATTCCTTCGTAACAAGTTAATTGAAAAAAATAAGATTATTTCTTATGATACCTACTTTTTCTTTCTACAATAGACTTTGATTTGAAACACCTGAGAACTTCTCGACCGGTTATTCAAGATATCAACTTACCATGTATCTTATGAAAAAGCATTTTCTGCAAATGTTTCAAGACAAATGTTAATAGTTAGATAAAAGCACATCTAGATACAAGTCTCAACTATTTTGAGAAACTCACGACACACGGATTACTTACTTTTGGAACTTGAGGTAATTATCTTAAAATTCAAAAAAGAAGTGCGATTCGTTTCGATAAGGATGACAATTAACTAATTGTAAGTCTTTGTATTGCAAAAGAAACTGATATTTTGCTCGTATTGCTTTAAAAACTTTGCCACAAGGTTCTCGTTAGTAAGTGTTTACAAAATGATGTCACGTCTTAATATGAGTAAAATCTTCTAGAAAGGACATAAAGCAAACAAACAAACAATAGAATAACAGTGTTCAATATCTTCATTTGATTACGTACATGAATATTTTTCCAAATTGCTACGTTTGAAGGATTCATTAATCAACGTTGATATTTCCAGAGTTGTTTCTTCTTTCAATTTTACTATCTTTGTTGTTAAACCATATTTATTTATCACTGGTTTTATTTCTCTAAATACGTCATCCTATATAAGCTGGTACTGGTGCAATTTTAAATGTGCAACACAGACATCCAACTTAATAATACAAAAATTGAGATTCAATTATACATGTAGAACTAAATCAAGCAAAAGAAACGTTTAAAAATCTGCATATACCTTCATTGGTCACAAGTCTCCTTCGAAAAATCAATTTGTCTTATTCTTATCATTCAAAGAACTACTCCAATAGAAGTCAAGTTCTCCACGTTTAGCAAATATAACTTTTAAAGGGCTCTTGTAGTATATTTATATTTCGTGTTAGATGTAAATATTTTAAATCGTCCAATAGGATTATCATTAATTTCAGCGAAGAATAAATACATTCATACATTGACATAAGCGGCAATTACCTGGTGAAGATCATTTGAAATTTGACATATATGATACAGTTTATTGTTCGTTATGTGGGTTTGATGTCAACGGTCAACTCAATATCGTTACGCTCTAGCTTAAAATAAACTCTCTTATGATTTATGCATGTTACCTTTCCTTGAACAGTGGTTAAAGAAGTCTTTGATTTTGTTTTAACTTACAAGATCTGATGGTTTTTCCTCTGAGCAAGTGTTATATAATACGGTAGCCATATTATCACACAGACAATGTCTCTCTATATTAAATCGCATGCTATAAAATACTTAAAAGTCAATAATTTAAGGACACGTTCACTTTGAAAAATGTATAGAGTGTATATCTTAAATCAAATAGGTAAACCAATGTAATTTTTTTTTTATAGGCAATGGCTTTTATGTAGTATGTCTGAATTAACTTAGGAATGCAATGGTTAAAAAATCTGTTTTGATGCACCAAAACTCTTATATCCTAGAGTTGTTTGTTTTACTCATTATACCATAGAGCATAGCAAAATCAAGAAGTCAAAAAGAAAGGTTTTGTCACAAGGAATACACATGTGAAGTATGAAAGCCACATCACCATCCATTCAAACATAGCTAAGGTTAATGTTTTTGCGAACAAACAGGCACATTAACGGACAAACCAAAAACTGTATGCCCCCGAATCTCCGATTACGCGGACATGAAAAATATAACGTTGTGAATGGGAAGGAATTGTACATACATTGTATGATTTAGTATACCAGGCACCAATTATATTTCTTACAAAATGCTTGCCGTCAAGTAATAAGTATTAGAAAGAAAAAAACCCAACAATTACTTGATGACAAATGATGAGAAAATGCACAACTTTCCTTCAAAATAAGAAGTTGTGCTCAGATATTTAGTTTTTACCATTTATTGAATATCTCAAATCACACGACTCATGTTTACATTGTTGCAAAGGTATTTCTTTTGATCCTTGTTTGTTCATATTGCGTTAATAGTTACAGTGTACAACATTCACATAAAGCTTTTTTCTAAATCCAGCTGCTTGTACAAAAGGGTATTCTTTCAAATGCTCAAGAAAATGCACTCAATTTACTTGGGATAATTAATATACATGTTTGTAACATTGTAATTGATGCTCTTCCACTGTCCGACGTAAATATTCGATAGCCCTAGAAATGTTCACATTGCAAGATATACCAATTCCCGGTGCATCCTTCCTGAACTTCAATAAACCAAACCAGATGTTAGGATCTATCTGATACACTTTATACCTACTGCATTTGTCTTGTTTTCCTATAGAAATATCCATAAGAATCACCGACATCACACTGTGAATTGGATGGCGACTATTAAGGTTTGGCTGCGATTGTCATTATGATTCACACAACGTCAAGATGCATGTAGATATACAAATTACATGTATTTAGAGTATTATATGTTTGTAAAGCTAATGTACCATTAATATTTGCAAGTTGGGAAAATATTTAGATTTTACGATGTATTATTTACACAGTTTTGGAAGAATAAACAAGACAAACTACAGGGATAATTCAGGAATAATGGATGACATAGAAATACATGTATGTAGGTGGATAATTTCATTTTGATAAGCTTTACCTGTTACAATGTCCACCAGATCCACGCCGTATACCTTTACCTCAAGTCGGCTGAACATAATTTCATAGAATTGGAAATCGACAAAATGAGCATGTGGTCGCACAAAACGTAGTCTGAACAGTGTAAAAAATATCCTCAAAAACGCTTTTAAGAGTCTGAACGCGGATCTATATGAAATCATATGTGCATATGAAAGATTTATACCTTCCAGGGCGGAATCTGTACTGTGACATTAAATATGATAGAGCAAGAATGTGGTGAAATATCTGCAAGTAATAAAGCCGGTTTATCTTCTCAATATGATATCAATGTAGGCCTCATATTGTAATGGGTGGAGAAACTTCAATAAATTCATAGTCACTTCTAAAATATTATCGTCAGGATGTTTAAGATTAAAGTGTTATTCTTCACGTGCATCGAGCGTTAAATCTTTGATAAATGTTAAAGGCCTACGGTCGTGTCAACCTAACATTCGTCTACCCTAACAAATTAACGCGTTATGTTTATCAAACTGCCAAGAGCTTTTATCTTCTTGCTGATTTATTTTAAATCAAATTATGGAAAAGAAATAGATGCATGCAATTTGTTGTCTTAATTATTGGGTTATCTAATATCTTAGCCCGCCTATGGTGCCGATATATTTGTATCTAACAATGATATGGTGCACACGACCCAGCTAGGATATACCGATGAAAGCAAGATTAGTAGTTCACTTCTTGTGTGACCAAGGTGAGTCTGCCGATGAGGTGTTTCACGTTGTTTCTGTGGACTCATTAGAGCGAATATGTCAGCAGCATCACAAAAGATAATACGGTCTCCAACAAATGTCATGCCGAGTCAAAAGAAATGTAAATTTAAAGTTTTTCAAAGCAGCTTAAAATCGAGAGAAAAAAAGTTCGACAACGCTGGAACATGACACATTATCATTTGATAAACCCCATCCCACAAGTTGAAATGTTTTACACTCTTTCCACCGCGCTTACTGGTATCATCCAAGCGTTTCAGACCCATTTTCATGATTTTTCGGTGGATTATCTCCCTTTACAAAATTGGTATATTTCTCATATTTATATGTTGTGTCTGTAACATTAATATGACATTGTTAATAATACTTTTGAGACTTTCAAACAAATTATTAAACGTCATAAGGTGGCAACACACGACAAACTGTTTTACAGGCTTATTATTCATTGAAGGAGGATACGTCATGGTGATTTTAGTGATGGAAAAAATAAGCAATTCATTGGGTTGCTGGGCTATCAAAACTTATTACATTAATATAAAGTATTGCCTTAGAAACGTTTTACTGTATGCTTTCTGGGAATGATAAATATTTTACATAAACGCGGTGGGTTTTTCTCTCTCCCTATCACAAACGATTTATAGGTAGTGTACAGAAGTATATACGGGGTAACGTTTGTGGTGATTGCTTGAAATGCTTTAAAGTTCAAGTAGTTCATGTAATAACATTTAAGATATTTCGTTTACGAAAATACACGAGGGTACTGAACTGCAACGCTTCACGCCAGCATAATTTCATGAAGCGCGGTACATGTATCATAGGTTGATACAACCTGAAAAGTATGCTGGCGTAAAGCGTTGCATTTAATAACCTCGTACATTTTCAAATACTTTCATTTCCTTTTTAATATGATATTTTGTGAAAGTTTTATGAAATTATAAAGTTTTCTTTATTTCGTAATATGTACTTATGCATACCGGTATATGATTGATTGATTGTTTGGTGTTTTCCGCCACACTCAAACAATTTTTCAGTTATCTGGTGGCGTCCAGTTTTTATTGGTGGAAGAGACCACCGAGGACCCATGACTTTCACACCTGATACCGAGCGTTTGGCGATGGAACTGTCACTACCTGTTTTAACGACTTCGGTCTGACGCGGCCGGGATTCGAATCCCGGCCTTCCGCATGCGGGGCGAACGCTCTAACCTCTCGGCCACCGCGGCGGTTCCGAACCTTCTGAAAGTAAAGTGGGAAACTTTCTCACTTACCGGCGCAAGCGGGATTCGAACCCGCGCCGACAAAGGTGAGAGGCCGTGTGATTTTGAGTGCGATGCTCTAACCACTCAGCCCATACCGATATACATAAATTTACATGCATACACATATTATAACGATTATTATATTTTGTGGGACGAAATCTTGATTTGTACATGTATAACATAATATATTTTGTATATGGGGGAGTTTTTCTAATTTGCTAGAACTTGTAACCAATCCCTTAGTATATTTATTCAATAAAATATGTTCAAATCAAACCAAAATCAAAGGATTTCAAGGACATATACCAGTTTGATACATGTAGCAATATGTTACATGTACATATACAAGTATGTATAACTACAATGTATATAGATTGGAGATCCTTAGTTCTGGATCTATTTCTCCCGATGTAACTTTGTCGGTTGAATTACAGTCACTACAGATAACGTAAAATCACGAATATGTCATAAACTTCTCTTAAACTATTGATTTATTACATCTAATTAGCATATTGTAAAATCAATTATAAATCCCACATAAATGTATCAGACATCAGGAATAAAGTTATGAAGAGTTAATTAAAATTAATTCATTCAAACGGCAAGGCTAGATAGATTGAAGCTATTAATTGATCTGAATATGACAACGTTTAAAAGGAACCGTTCTACACATATACATACAATGCAGCTTCTTGTGGGATCAAATGTTCGGCAATGCAATTATTTTGCATATGGTCAATGTTCCAGTTTCTTTTATATTTATACAATATAACTAAGATTATTGGCCTCAAAATTATAACACGAAAATAGAACTTTGTTCACCCCAAATAATAATAAATATTACATGTACAAGGTTATTCAAAATACATGAAATTTGACTTAATTTGACAATTGACACGCAGTTAGGGAATCAATCTTAGATTTAAAATCGTGGAGTAATGTGAAAGAAAAAATATGCATTATTCAATACCATATTAATTTCTAGTTGCTGTACTTTAATATACCATATTTCATTTGCTGGTATACTAATTCATTAATTAATATAGCCATACAAGTTATGTCCATTTAGGATTTCACATACATGTAACAATTCAAAATGCATAGTAAAGTAATGCTCACCTTGTCTTTATTTCTTCTATTATTTTCTTCCCATTCCAGGTAGAACTCCAGGGCTATATTTAAACGCGTCTCTCCAATTTTGTGAGTTAATTGTCGAGGATTATGAAATATCAACAAACTTTTAAGATTTTTAATTACAAGGTCTGCATTCTAATAGTTATTGTTTTGCTTTTTAAATTGGCGAATGGCGCAAATATTTCTTTAAATAATTCATTATCTCAATTATCCGTAGGAAATTACTAAATGAATTGCGGTGGTCTAGTGGTTAGATATTACTAAATGAATTGCGGTGGTCTAGTGGTTAAAAACTACTAAATGAATTACGGTGGCGGTACCGGTGGTCTAGTGGTTAGGAATTACTAAATGAATTGCGGTGGCGGTGGTCTAGTGGTTAGGACACTTTATTTGCATCGGGTTCGATTCTCCATCCCGCCGCCGTGTCAAACTTTTCAACAACCCTTCTCCTATAACTTGATCAGATATAAGCATCACAATATATTGTCATTTGTTTGCCTGGAGACATTTTCTGCATAATGTTATGAAACTACATGTACTATTAATACAAAAATTCATAGAAGAAAACTATTATACAGAAATTCTGAGATAGTTCTAGATCTAGACCTATACAATAACGAAGTCAAACAGGTGCCCTAACCAGAGTACAGTGTCACATATCTTTCTCATATACTCAAATTTATATAGCATTCAGAGTATCCACTATTTTAGTTAGAATGTAGACCACGATTTACATATGTAAGAATACAGTACACGACACGAGTTTTATACACCCCACCGTGGAAAGACCACGGTGGAAAATCCACGGAGATACACCGTGTCCTCCGTGTTCCACGGTGTGTGTTATTTGCGAATACACACAGCTGCTAAGAGCTTTGTTCTGGCCACGGGCGCCTTGCGGGAGATGTGAAAATGTGCCGCAGGCCAAATAATCAAAATAAGGGTGGAATTTTAAGAAAAAGAAAAAATGTCAATAATTTCCCCCCTGATACTTATATTGTTTTTCAGCATATTGAACCGATTCCAACGATACCAAACACTACATATTATGTTTTTAAGAAAACCTGGTTTTGAATTTTTTTCTTTTAATCTTCTTTCTTCATTAAAATATTCTTAAATTCTATGTTTAAATAATGCGTACTTGCAGGCAATTCCTGTTTTGAATGCGAATTAGTATATTCAGTAAATGAAAAACATACATGTACAACATGTGATAGGGATATTTAATAATTACCAATGTGCTCTCTCTCTCTCTCTCTCTCTCTCTCTGACAAATGCCTGTTTAACATAATTACCTCCATCATATTGTGTTGATATGCATCTTGACAAATATAACTTGATCCAATATAGAAATTAGAGCATTGTCGATGATTAACAAATTGGAATTAATTTATTACGTAATTACTAGAAGCAAAAATACAAACCATCGAATGATTTATTTTTAAAATCCCGAGTTAATTACATTTGACCGAGACTTATGTTCGATGTACTTTGATAGAGGTTTTCATTAAAAAAAATGTTCATCGGGAGTGTCTGGATAATGCAATGATTTTTGTATAATAAGTACAGTTCTGTATATACCATGCAAATTCCTAGGGTCTTGTCACAGTATAACTAAATTACGGTTAACTAGTTTGGGTTTTGACTTCTCATGAAAAGTGTGAAATATATTGGGTCGGCGCGATATCAGTTCTAGTCTAAGATCACGGGTATCTTACGCCGACCCAATATATTTCACACTTTCCGCAAGAAGCTAAGCACTTCTGTTGATTTCAAATACACGGATTAGCTGACCCCCATTGTTCTACTGAGGCGAAAACCCCTTCGAATTTGCAAGGAATGTACAAGTTATACACAGGTCATTGTTATAGTCATACATCGTAGTACTGCTAACCCGACAAACATTTTTTTTTATTTTGAATAAGTTATTGAATGACGAAGTATGACCAAACTGCAGATTGGACTTTATAGAGCCCCGTGCTAACATTACTTATATTTTTCAATGTATCAGAAGGGGTATGTTGCCGGTTAAGTTGTGTAAATTTCTTGATAAGCAATAAAATAACAACAAAAATGGTGCTTAAATTGTCCGATTACGAAAACCTTTCCAGTTTTCAAAGTACACCCTCTCCGTGCTTGTAATCAATATTTAAGGATGTAAATCCTCGGTGTCAAATGCAACTACTTCATGAAAAAAAACTAATATACATATAAACAGAAATGACTTAACGATTATTTGCTTTTGTTCATATACGCTATCGATTATTAAAATCTTTAATTTAATCTTTAGATGCATTAGATAATGAGAGAGAGAGAGAGAGCATTGGTAATCATTGATTATAATATTCATGAATGTATGCAGATACGGGAAGTTTAATACGTTCAGTATAAATCTTGAAAGTACAATTTCTTTCTGATTAATTATCCATCCCCTTTCATTCTGATATTTTTTTTTATTTCCCATTTTGTTTTCTTTCAATGTTAAATTTTTTGGCTGGTCCGGGTTAGGACTAATGAATGAGCCCCCCCCCCCCTTCTAAAACGATGTTACGTGCTTAGCTGTCTATCTCCCTCTCAGTCAAAAATGAAATAAATACATGCTATATATACTGCAACATCATTGGATTTACTGGATAATTCTTCGATTGCACCTTCATAATACATGTTAATGCAAGCGGACTATCTAGGCTTTTTTTTCCCATCTTCGCTAGCCGAGATTATTCGTCCACGAAGGCACAGTTGACTCAAAACCCATTGTTAGCGGAGATTAGAAAATTTTTACCCCCGTATTATATTATAACTGACCAAAACCTAGTACGTTTGTTTTACAACTGTCATTCAGAAGATGCGCAAGTTATTGAGTTACTGAATAAACGAGAAAACGTCTGCATTTTTATTTCAATCGTTGTCAACTCTTTACTTTGTGATATTTCAAGACTACATGTACTCAATTCAATTTATTGGATCTCATCACCATTATGCAATGGTATACAAAAATATAAGACAAAAAGCTGTTATATATACATTTAGTAAATAATACATGCGTGTAATAAAGTATTTATCAAGTTAGAAAAAAAAAACTTAAAAAACTGTGTTATTATTAATGTGAAGTATGGGTATTCTAGGTAGGGGAGTACATTTTATTTTATTATTTTCTTAATGAAAGTACGGAGTTTTCTAAAGGTTTGTTTAAAAGTAAAGATATTTTTAATATGTATTTATTTGTTTAGGTGATAAAAATTTGATTCTTTGCTCACATTGCTTCACAGTTGAGTACATAATGAAATTCATATCCAATGTAAACATGTACTTGTATATAGCTGACCTTAATCACATATTCCTAATTACAATGAAAAATTTACGTAAAAATAAACTATTGCTTATGGTACACATTTCTTTGAACTGCTGTTTATCAAATTGAAATTACTGGCATGTGATTGTCGTTGTTCATGACCCTTCTTTTATTTGGTGAAATTGTGCTGCATGCACGTGCTGTGAAACAATGTACCGACGAGTGGTAGGTATAACACAGGTGTTTATATACAGGATGTCGAGAATTTGGGCGTTTCATAAAAAGGTGTGAACGTCTGCTGGGAAGTCTACATACGGATATGTACCGAAAACACCAACGTATCATTAAACAACAATTACAAGAATTGAATGATTTATAGCTAATTTCTAAATAAGTAATGGGGTGGGGGCATGCATGCTGACCAAGCGAAAAGGTTTTTTGGGTGAATCATTTCGGAAATTATTTCTTTGTTTTATCACACGGAGGTACACGGTGGCATCGACGGAGGTACAGGTGACACCACGGATATGCGCGGTGGCATCCACGGAGATCCTCCGTGGACTTCAATGTCTAGCTCGCGCGGAAAAATAGGACTTCAAAGGTGCCGACAATTTTAAAGGTCCACCGTGTTTGGGGCAAATTTGTTCCACCGCGTTGCGTGGAACACGCTTAAAACTCGTGTCGTGTACTGTACATAAAGCAAGGGTGTCTCTCGGTCGTTTGTAAAACCAGCAGATATTGCCGATATGTTCTTTCCAAGTGAGTACACAACAAAGGCTTTTCTAAACGCGTTGAGAATTTGTTGAAAAATTAGTTTTGATTTTTAAAAAAAATTATTATTTATTTACTATAAAGAAAAACAACGTTTCTGATATTTTCATTTACTATGGCATTGTATTGTTTCAATAAAGCAACATACTTGTCAATTTATTCTATGGACTATAGTACAACTTATTGAAGACGTTTTTGGTGATAATATTGCTGATTGCATTTTGGGAGCTTATTATTAATAACAATTGTAAACAAAGATAGATTGGGGGAAGCGTTAGTTGAAGTGTGCTTCCTTATCTAGAACGCTTAAGAATTGCTAAATGTAACTCATTTATAAGAATTATATTTACTTAAGGAATGATCTAACATCATTTCTAGCGTTCACCGACAATTCATTTACACTCAAACTGAATGTGATAGTCTTCACGTAAAGGACAGAAATTAGTCCTTCTGGGGATGAACCTTAGCACTCTGGTTGTGTTTGGTTTTCCTGAAAAAAAAAAGGAAACAACCTAAAGTTCTGTGCCATCAAAGAAAATAATCTACCTTTCCTTTTGAATAAGGATAGTAAAATTCATTTTAACCAGAGCCAAAATTCAAAATGTTTGTCTAATGATGCATGCATTACAATGATGATGCATTACATACCAGACATAGGAAGTAAGCGTCAAAGTGACACCGACGGAAATAACAATGCAAAGGGGAAGCGCCCACATCAGGGTGACGTCATGTTTACAGTCCGGTCTGTCGGTCTCAGTAGATTCAAATAAAGATTGTCCTTTGTCAGAAGAATTACTGACATCACACTGAAGGACGTGAACAGTGACAACACAACGACCTCTTAGACCATCTGGGTCCACCACACTTATATTTAAATGATAGCTTCCACTAGACGTGTTGCGGTTCTGGAAAAGACTGCCGTTTACTGATAATGAGAAAATGTTACTTTCGTAATCTGTCTCCATTTTCCCCTGCTTAACATTCGTAGATGAATTATAAGATGATAATGCAAACGAGACCAAAGACCCATCCACGTCGTCTGCTGTCAAGTTCAGAATTGGAACTCCGAGTGGCACGCACAAAGGGCAATAAATCGTTTGATGTCTACACGTAGGGGAGTTGTCGTTAATATTCTGAATGCTAACAAAAACAATCGTAGACGCGTTTAAATTTCCTGAATCCGTTGCAGTCAATTTCAAATAAAACGTTGATTGCTGACCATGGTCGACGTCGTAGTTCGCCTCTAAGATTAATTCCCCTGTTGTTTGGTTCATCAGAAAAGGAACTACAAGATTTTCTGAAGACTCGACATTTTGCAGCGAGTATGTCATGATATCTCCCGCGTCCCTGTCTTCGGCTTCGACAGTGGTGCTTTGTTCCTTGAAACAGAAGAACTGTATCAGTAGATGTTTCATTCATTAGTGCATCAGGATAAATTACCGAGTATGTTTTCCAAATATTCATTACAAAGATAAAACTTTCATTTAAAAAGTTAATTAGTTTTTATTCACAAATCATAATTTGTATATGACAAAGTATATGATATATTATGAGATTCATTTTTCTTACAAGGCTATTTTTTCTGGTGATTAATTATTTTCTGTACAATCATATGTTACTAATTTTACTATTAATTTTTCCTTGCATCCATATATTATTCCTATTTGGCTATATGTAACTTATTTTACAGCAACTATTGCGTTTTGTTCTCTACAATCATGTAATTACTAGTTTTACGTTATTCTTTGATTTGGTCTGTAACCAATCGGTTGTGCTTATTTTGGTCATGTGACCATTATCGATTTGAAGTCACAAAGGATCTGCTGCCTGGATCTTATTGACCCATCAACCAATGGCGACGTCTCCATATAATGGAAAAGTTCTCGAGGGGAACGTTAAACAATATATGACTTGTATGTTTCTTCAGAAAAACAATCATGTTATATCTGTTTACAACATGTGATTTACAAAATACAAATATGTGGCAACAGTGACTGTAGCAGATGGTGGTGGATGGACAGTTTTTATATCATCGAAAAAAAATACATAAACATACCTAACTATTTCTACTAAATCAATTACCATTTCTCTTAAATGCATTTGTCAAACAATTCCCTAAGTATCGTAATTCTTTTACATTATTGGTACTTAATAATTGTGTACGTTTGAAAGTTGGGGGTTTGAACCAGTAATATTTTTTGATAAATTCTTTTCTCAAATCTGAATATAAAGGACACGTCAAAACAATTTGATATTCATCTTCTAATTCATTTACATACTAGTTCAGATTTTGGTATATACTATTCCAGAGCCTACCTTTTCAATTTTACAAGTGTGCAGATAGTCTTAGCCTGCTAATATTTTTTCTTTGTTTTATAGAAAGTTTCTTTGTTAGATAAAACTGAAGTGTAAAATTATCAGTCAGAAATGTATAGATATAGCATTTAGATTGATTGATTGAATATTGTTTAACGTCCCGAATATTTCACCCATATGGAGACGTCACCATTGCCGGTGAAGGGCTCCTTATTTCTTGTGAAAAATGTATTTTAACCTAGTGCTAAATTCTTTTCAAAAGGTTGTTTCATTCAAAACATCCTGTGTTGCCCATACATAGGAGAATCCATTTCTTTCTAATAAGTTCTTAACATTTGCAGTCCTGTTTGTACACTTATTACATGTTAATAACATATTCTTATATATTTCTTTCAAAATGCAGTTGTCAGTCCTCAACAAAGTGAGCCAATACTTAATAATAGTCATACGTCGTCTATATTATGCCCCCTTCAAAGAAGAGGGGCATATTGGGTTGCACCTGTCGGTCGGTAGACCACATGTCCGCTCAATATCTTGAGAACCATTCGCTTGATCGTAAAGATATTCCATATGTGGGCTGGTTGTGAGTAGAAGAGGACCCCTATTGTTTTTCAGGTCAAAAGTCAATCTACTCTGGACATAGGAATATACTGTCCGCTTAATATCTGGAGAACCCTTTGCTTGACAGACATCACATTTGGTACACTGGTACATCTTCAGGAAAGGTTGACCACTATTGATTTTGAGGTCACATGGTCAAAGGTCAAGGGTTTAACTGGACATAGTAATATATTGTCTCCTATATTTTAAGAATCATATGCTTGATAGACACCAAACTTGATACATTAGTACAGCATAAGGAGTAGATGACCCCTATTGACCTTTAGGTCACATGATGAATCCACTCTTGGCATAGGAAGATATTGTCTGCTCAACATTTTGAATTGATGATGCTATTATCAATTAAATGATGTGTGTGTATAATCCTTTTCAATTTTTCACCGGGGGGGGGGGGGGGGGGGGGCATATGTTTTATCAACATCTCTTATTTCATTGGTAACAAACCTAATCCCGAAGCTAAAAATTGACCACCTTTCCCATGTCACGTGACCACCTTCAAATCAACCAACCATCCCTTCTGCCACCAGCTGTTTTTGTGTAGAATATTTACGGCCTTGGGTTGGTTGTTTCACACCTTTCTGAGGACAGACATTTTACATGTTTTGATTCCTATTATCAATATTTTGTATCTCCCGGGAATAGGGAAATCAGCTTGCATGGTATGATGCCAAATTGATATCATGCCCAATGTTTACTAGTCTCCTAAACCTTTATATACCGGTACATATTTCCAGTATTTTGTTTGTATAATTGTATAGTGGGAATCTGAGTTAGAATAGGTCGTCAGTACTCCTTGCTTGTCACCATTACCGGTGAGGGCAGCAATTGTTAGGCCTATGCATAGGCCTAAATTTTGCAGCCCTTCACCGGCAGTGGTGACGTCTCCATATGAGTAAAATATTCTCGAGTGTCCCAATATAGAATCAATCAATCATAAATGTTTACCTTTTTATTTTCTTTGAAGTCTAAAACGTACAAATATTGCGGGAAAAATGGCGCTTCGTTGACATCGCTGAGTCGGATTGTCAAATTAAAATACTCTGTGCTTCTCGAGAAATGAACTGGAAATTCCAAAATATGAATGTTCTGTGTTTCAAAATCAAGAGCAGCACTTTCACTGGTATGAACGGTGAAATCTACAACCAAATTATAAAATCAGCCAGTCTACACAAGATATCCTCATCACATAGCTATTTTCAATTCTTGAATTTCAAATGAAACAAGATGTGATTATAATCTACCGATTATAAAGTCTCCGAAACGAAGTACTGGCTGTATAAAAGTGGTTTTTTCTGAGTACTACTATATCTTCCTCCCTTGAAAAAAAAATCCATGCCGATCTTAACTTCCTTTGAAAAATCTACATTACGAAGACTGATATTGTTTTTAAAAAAAAACCTTTTCCTTCAGTAAAACTGGTGTCACTTGACCTTGATCCTAGTTTGTAGGTCACTACACCCTTTTATCATTTCTGAAGATTCCATGACTTTATCAGTCCCAGTTCTTAAGTTATACCAGACTTATGGTTAAGGTCAAGGTCACTGGAGTAACTTGACCTTGATACCAATTTGTAGATCCCATCATCCTCTTATTACTTCTGAAGCTTCCATCTCTTTATCAGACCTAGTTCTTAAATAATAAAGTTTATGATCAGAGGTCAAGGTCACTTGAACTTGATTATAGTTTGTAGACCCTAACATCCTCTTATCATTCATGGTTCACGTTTTTCGAAAGAAATGTTTTTCATTTTTGATGTTAAAAATTAAAGATATAGCTCAATTAATGTTGACAACCAAAATTTGGACCGTCTGGATGCAAGGGTAAGAGCAATATTTTAGCTTTGATTCTGTGTTATGTAAACAAAGACTCGAGTCTTTTTATGTAAACAAACAAACCGGTGAAATGTTAATTTTGTAATTTAAAGCATCTTCATTTTGTACAATCACAAATTTTAACTTTTAAATGACACATTTTGCTATACATGTATAATAAATTTAGCCAATATCCATGTATTTTGAAAACCCCGTAAACAATAACACACCTCAATCTTTGTTTTCAAAACAAATAATAAACTCTATAATGAGCTTCTGTCAAGATGAATAACCTTAATTTTTTTTTTTTTTTTTGTGTGAAACCTTCTAAACATATTAGAATGTAGATTTTGATCAGTTAATGTGAAAAACAAAATATGGAGGAAAATCGTGAATCAGTCCCTTTAACCTTGATACCAATTTGTAGATCTCATCATCCTTTCATCAATTCTGAAGATCCTATATCTCTATCAGACCTGGTTCTTATACGTACTACCAATTTTATGTTCTAAGGTCAGGGGTCAAAGTCACTGGAGTCACTTAACCTTGATACTAGTTAGTAGACCTTTTCTTCTTATCATTTCTGAAGGTATCATGTCTCTATCAATTCCAGTTCCAAAATTATACGAGTTTGTATGTTCAAGGTCACTGGAGTCACTTGACCTTGATACCAATTTGTAGATCCCATCATCCTTTCTGAAGACCCCATGTCTCTATCAGACCTGTTTCCTAAGTAATACCAATTTTATGTTCTAAGGTCAGAGGTCAAGGTCACTGGAGTCATTTGACCGTGATACTAGTTTGTAGGTCCTGTAATCCTCTTGCCATTTCTGAAGCTTCCATGTCATTACTAGTCCCGGTTTTAAAGTTATATGATTTTTTTTATATTCGTGGTGAGAGGTCAAGGTCACTGGAGTCACTTGACCTTGATACGGATTTGTAGGCCCTGTCATTCTCTATTCATTTCTGAAGACCCCGGGACTCCATCATATTTGTAAAGTTATATCTGTTGAATTATGGAATTAAGTTTTCCCCATAGAGTTCTATGTTAAGCCCCACCCCCATTTGATCCCCCAAAATGTACCCTTATCCCTTCAATCTAAAAACAAAAACATCTCTGCACATACATTGGCTCCCGGGTTAAAATAGGTTCTCAGTACCCCCTTGCTTGTCGTAAGAGGCGACTTAATAGGGCGCTCCTTCGGATGAGACCGCAAAATCCGATGTCCCGTGTCGCAGCAGGTGTGGCACGATAAAGAACCCTCCCTGCTCAATGGCCGTGGGCGCCGAAAATAGGTCTAAATTTTGCAACCCTTCGCCGGCTGTGGTGACGTCTCCATATTCAGTGAAATATTCTCGAGAGGGACGTAAAACAATGTTCAATCAATCTAGATATATTGGCCTATCATATCCTTGCATATCTATCAACTGGTTACGGCGAAACGGTTATATTCATCTGCAGCTACTGAAGGTGTTATCCACTACAGATTCGCGTATTCCAGAATCATTTTAGGTATTATATTAAATTTATAGAGCTTTGGTGTTGTAGTGACATTACCGTTTGCGTCATAAAAGAACAGTTGTTCCGATTCCTGTGGATAGGCATTAAAGGTGAAGACGTTAACAGCTGAAAATACATCTTCGAAGAGTTTCAATCTATAAATAGCGCATCCTCCTGACGCATGCTCAGAAATTGTTATAGTAGCTGGAAGGTTTTCAATAAGCCCTAAAAATGGAGAGAGAAAACAAATTCTATAATCTGAGGGAATATACTTTTGTTGAGTATTAATGTTGAACTCACGACATGCGGAACCAAACCTCCTAGCAGCGTGTGACCAGCGCGCTAGACCATTTGACCATCTAAGCAACTTTTTAAAAAAATGCTTTCGATGTCGATGGAATCACATGCTACACAGTGATTGAGAAAGGTATATGATGTAAATTTAATGAGTATTATATGTGATGCACATTGCTTTTGAAATATTTTTATTAAGCACGGATATTACAATCAATTCAATTCACTATATGTACATGAATACCTACTTCCACCCCAGCCCGGTGTTGTACTCGTGACGTGTGGAACCAAAACATGCATGCTATAGCAGCGCGTGACTAGCGTTCTAGATCGTTCAGCCACCTCCTGTCCAAGTATGGGGTCTCTCTCTCTCTCTCTCTCTCTATCCACACACACAGACATATTTTTGATAATATATTTCGTGGAATAAAAATTAAAATGGCATCTTAAATCACATGATCAGATATTCCAACAGTCTGTTGGAATTCCCATGGGCACGAATTGTGCCTTTTGTTAGCTGACCTGTTTATATTCTTACGAAGCAATTTATTCAAAAGTTTTTACATTAGAAGAAAAAATATCTTGCTGTGGCCTTCAACTCGACATTTAGATATATCGACTACGTTTGATCTAATTAATAATAATAATGATTTTCATTTATATGTCGATTCGATATATCCCTGTAAACTCAAGATAAAAGACACCACAGAGTCCTTCACATCTGCACCATACTTAATTATTTTGAAAATGAATATTAACGGAAAACTAATAACTCAACTTTATGGCAAACGGAATTATTTCAGCTTCTCCATCGTCAATTTTCCATAGTAGTGTCCCATTATCAACTACATATGGTGTTTTATTTCTCAACTGATTCGATACGCAAGAGCTTGTTCTGCGTATGAGCAGGTTTTAAATGAAAGCAGGCAACTTTTAATTGTGATAGAGCTACGTTTTGAACAATCGATCACTGACAAATATAATATATTATTATGTTTTTACATTCATACATACATTTATTTAGATCTTAGATCCACCTATTTATTTAAACCACTACACAAAGGTACACTTACAATTTACATGTATATACCTTGGAGGCTTTGGTCATAGGTATGAGTGTTGTCATTTTGTATGAAGAGTTTTTATTGGTCAGTATTTGTCAAAGTTATATTTTGTTTGAGTTTCTCAGTTCTATAGTTTTACCGTCAGTTCTGAGCACTGCTAGTAAGAAGCTTTGGAAACATTTGACCTGACGTGAATTTGAGACAGTTTAAGACTGACAAGCAGACTGTAAATCCTTGATTTCTTGTACTAATTCCTATTGCTATTAGTCAATTAAAAGTCTTTTTACTATACCTGCAATATAAATTTCCCATATGCACGTTTACTAAATGATGATTGAATGAGACAAATTTATTCATTATATTGATTATAGAAATCAATAATCTATATATTACTATTTTGCAAGGTGATGTAAATAAGTTTACATAGATTTTGTGATTATGAAAAGTATTTGATGACTTTGTTCAAAATGAGCAATTTTAATATTAGTTTGATTTATGAAATAGTGATTTTACATACATGGTACTTTGTTGACTGATAGAGTCAATCCTACTAGATTATTGTCCTAGCTGTAATTTTCTGAAGGAAGCTTATAGAAAGGTATGTGAGACAATATTGTTGTTTTATCTAATCAATTACTTTTATGACTATTTACAGGAGAAATACTATTTTTGCGACATAATATATCTAAAGGTTATCTCCCCTAGCTGATTAAATTAATTATATCGTTGTTTTATATTATTTCAGGGATATAGAGATAGATATGTATACATTGTCTTTTGATTCCATCACTGTGTCTAAATAAATATTGAGACCCGAACCGTTTCGTTTCGCTATTCCTGCTGAAAGAAACCCTGTTAAATACATGTAACGTTCAAATGTACAAACTGCTCACTTTGTTAACAGTGCTGTAATATACAGCTAATAACTATAACAACCTTAGCCTCATCGGAAACTGTAAATTGCTTGTTATTTATCGTGTTTTCATTCCAATATAATTCATTTCAATGATTACTACGATACAATTTGACTATTCCTGGATATATTTAAATACCCCTACTCCTTACGAAAGGGAGAAAATTTAAAATCTCCGAGATCGAGAAATATAAAATCCGTGGCTAACTCGGCTTTTATATTTCAAACAACATTCGCGAAGGTTATCCTGCATCGGAAACAAGAACTTTATTTCTGTATTCTAGTACGGCTCAAAATATTACCTATACAGCTTCGAATTAGATCGCCGTGACATCATGAGTTTCCGAAACGGACTAGGCCTACATGGTTTTGCTGACGAAAAAGGTATAATACTAAACCTATTTTGAAAAATATTTCAATTATTTAGTTTAGTGTTGAGGGATTATATCCACAGTCCAATTACTAAATATAACTTGTCTGCATCGACATGTTTACATGCATGTGTATCGATCTCGGAATGCAAACGATTGGTTTATATTGAATGACAAGTGTTCTGTAGTCATTTATAAATTTGTTTTGCAACATATATTGGTTACTTTTCATGACTTTAAAATTGAATGATCAGTTCTCGACTTTATTGTGGTATCAGCATAACACAAAGTGCCAGCGAAATACATGTATATTAATGTCTCGATTTTTTTTTTACATAATCAGTTATTCGTATGAAAGTATATCGTTAAATAATACTGCGGCATTCCTTTGATCTGTGTCGTAGAATTGGATATCAATTTAGATACCATATTTTGTAACTGAATATCATTAATTTCCCCAACACCCCCATTCCCGAAAAAAAAAAAATCATTTTTAGAAATGTCATACAGTTTATACTGTATAGTAGTCCAAATTTGGTCACACAAATATATTTACATGATTACTTTTTGTCATATAATTGTTATATACCAAAGAGATGCCTCTCAAGGTTTCAATAAACAAAACTAAACTTAAGAGATACATGTGTAGACAATTGCCTTTTTCTACGCCACTGATAAATCAGTTAATATTACACGAAATTAGATTGCGCGTTACTGATTGATTGATTGTATCTTGTTCACCGTCTTTCTCGAGAATTTTTCACTCATATGGAGACGTCAGCAAGAACGGTGAAGGGCTTCAAATTTAGGTCTTTGCTCGGCGCTTACGGCCATTGAACAGTGTGGGTTCTTTAGCGTGCCACACATATTGTGACACGGGACGTCTGTTTTAAGGTCATCTCCGAGGACCCGTGACATTCACACCTGATGCCGAGCGTATGGCGATGGAACTGTCACTACCTGTTTTAACTACTTAGGTTTGTCGCGGCCGGGATCCGAACCCCGGCCTTTTGGATGCGGGGCGAACGCTCTAACCTCTTGACCACCGCGGCGGTACATGTACTACTGAATCTTAAACATTACCTTCAGTCTTCACGATGTTACATGTATATTTGTAGTATTTTACATCATCCGCCTCATTTTCCTTCATAACTATAAAACAAGATTAATAAAACACTTACCGTCTTCCCTTGTAACACCAATTTCATTAATTATCAAATGTAGAATGGGCAATAGATACCTTCCAAATGAAAAATGAATTCGCATTGTGGTTGTAATAAATCTAAAGAATGATATTAACAGATAACGTTGTCTCGTAGAACTTATTCTTGCAAGTGTTTAATATTCAGCTAGAACATTGTTTTTATCATCCTTTTAATCGAATAGAAGCAACACCTGTGATGTCAAAGTTTCTCTCCATTTTTATCCATTAGTTTAAGTTAACCTTTGATATCTAAGTGACTGCATTCTATTCACGCAATTAAGGCGATATATATATATATATATTTCGTCTGTGACGTTCGGATCATGGCCATGGTTTCACCAACCAATAAGTACATGTATATACATGTATATATGTGCGAGCACAAATCGAGACTGCTCTACTGTATCGTGTTTTACACAGATTCGAAAGACTACAGAAAGTATTAAATTGACAGTATCTGGTTTGCTTTCCATTCACTTTGAAATAACAAATATAAAGGAACAACATCATTGTAAGGTACTATATTATCATCGCAGAATCAGTAATGAGTGTTCTCATAAGGAAATGCACCAAAGGTATTTCTTAAAGAGAGTTTTGTTTTAATGTTTTATAACGATGCTTATCAAACACTAATCACGTTTCTAAATTAATGTCACTGTACATGTAATTACAAAATCAAATAATTTTGAAAGCCTATTGAGCTCATATTCGTAGGACAATTTTTTAATCAAAGAGGTGATTTTCGCTTAATTTAATGTGAAACTTTTGGCAAAGTGCTCTCTTTAAACAGGTCGTAACTAGTGTTATAGAAATGTCCGCTAATGTTTTGGTGAGGTTGTACTTTGAGTTATGCCTTTCGAGTACTAAAATTTGGGCCTTTTTGCAATTCGATATTGCATCGGTAGAAGATCAGGATGCCTAGTAAGAAGAAAACCCATAAAACATGAATCAAATAGTAATTATTATGTGATTCTACCCCTAAAATACATAATGAAATATTAAGATAAGAGTTCCCTGCAATTAAATAAGGTGGGTTTGCAAATAAATCGGGCCGTCATACCGACATATACCGTAAGCATTACAAAGGATGATATAGAGGAGAATGGCAAGTATTGAAAGTAGATATCAACAGCAAAGTAACAACTCAACTTTATGAAAAACGGGATGATTTCAGATTCTCCGTCGTCAACTTTCCATATTTATGTAGCAATATTCCATTATCACCTGCATATGGTGTTTACATCTTTCAACTGATTTAATATGTAAGAGCTTGTTCTGCGTATGGTCAGTTTTTAAATCGAAGCAGGCTACTGACAAACAAGTTGATGGTGCAGGAGTTCCGACAGTCTCGTTTAAAATCAGCATTTCGCAAATTCTATGGTCGTTATAACGATCTAGTCCGTCAATACAACCTATCATTGGGTCAAATGCTGTCTGACTTGTTTCATACCGATTGTTAGGCCGTTCTTGGCACACATATTTTAACTACGGATAACTCCGTTTACCTGATCAAGATATAGGGCTAAAGGCGGGTGTGACCGGTCGACAGGGGATGCTTACTGCTCCTAGGCACCTGTTCCCATCTCTGGTATATCCAGAGATCCGTGATTGCCCAACTCTATATTTTGTATTCCTTATAGGAGTTTTGTATTCCTTATAGATTGATCACTGTTCGTTATCTTCACCTTTTCTGTAAACAAAATGTGCAGTCTTTTCTCAGCAAATGACGAAGAATGACAAAAGTGCCGTAATGGGACACTAATCGCAATTTTGTTTGCATGCTAGATTAAACCAAGTTAAAGGAAAGTGGAAAAAATCGCGTTATAACGTGAACTCGCGAAACTTTCGTATAACGCAAAAAAAAAAAAAAAATCTTTTTCAGCTATAAAAATGAGCTCAATAGGCTTTCGTACGTTAATGTCAAAATTACGGAAATAACTGGATTGTAATGCAAATCCAAGCATATTTCAGTCAAATTAGAATCAAAACATAAAGATTTGCGAAGAGAAGTGGATAAAACTAGGCATACCCTCTTCTCTAAAGAGAGTACGTGCGTACATGTATCTCCTTCATGAATCATCCACGTTACCTTTTAGAATACAGTAGTTATGGATCATTAACCAGTCGCAGTTGCTCAGTGGTAGAGTTTTCGCTTCGTAACCGGGAAGTTATGAGTTCGAGCCCCGCTCGTATCATGGCCGCGTCAAACCTAGGACGTAAATATAGGTAGGGATTGTTCCGTCGCCAAATGCTGGGCAATTAAAAGTGAGACTGACAGGTCGACCCTTTCGGATGTGACCTTAAAAATGGAGATTCCGTGTCACGGTAGGCGTTGGCACATTAAAGAACCCTCACTGTATCGGGCATGAGCGCTTAGTATAGGTCTAAATTTGTGGAACTTCACCTACCGCTGTTGACGTCTCGATATTAGTGAAATATTATTCGACGCGACGGGACGTCAAACAAACAACAATAAACATATATCAAATTCATTTATAACATACTAGTATACATTAAACAAAATTGATTGCAGAGAAAGATAATGTCACAATGATAGTTCGATTTTCCTCTATAGTCTTTATCTACATTATCCATGACCCGAGCACCTATCAAAAAATTACAAAACACATGGCTACCAGTGGTGTCCGAGAAAATGGCACCGTATATAAATGTTTCTTCTACAATTTGATGACCGTAATTAATAAAGGGTAAACAGGAATTTTACTTTTGTTTTTCTGTCCGTGAATAGCATATACATGTACATGTTCATGTATTTGACATATCGTTTATAATGCTACATGTACAAACAACAATATATAATTCATATAAAGATAAGTTTTCTTTCAAAATATACATGGACTATGCAACTTTGTTCTTGATTAGAATACGGCCAAAAAAAGAAGATGACAGGACGCGCCTCATTTTCCAGGATTGAAAGGCTCTACTGTTGTACGGTTCCCCTTTTTAATGAAGCTGAAAAATAAATGTACAGTAATATAAAGTTCTCTCATGAAGACATTAGTCATATATTTGGGGTTTTTTTTTACCTCTTCATATAACATGATGTACACAATCTAAATAATCAACCTCCTATATATATATATATATATATATATATATATATATATATATATATATATATATATATAAAGAATCTATTTTTTGGAAGTAAACACGACTGAAGAGGACCGGTAACACGGTCGAAATATTTCTACAAAGTGTTTAGAGTTTATAAAACTCAAAAATAATATTTCACTGTTAGAGTGCCTCTTCAGACAGTTATGAAAAATATTTATGCCTGAAAATAACTGCGTTATATAGTCCTGCTATATAATTTCATCAGCATCATCCATTCAATCAAAAAGTCCTTTTTTATAACTGTAACGAGTTTTGTGTTTCTTAACTCTTATTATTATTATTATTATTTTATATATATATATATATATATATATATATATATATATATACATATACATGTAGATGCAAGGTGAAGATAACGAACAGTGATCAATCTCATAACTCCTACAAGCAATACAAATTAGATAGTTGGGCAAACACGGACCCCTGGACACACCAGAGGTGGGATCAGGTGCCTAGGAGGAGTAAGCATCCCCTGTTGACCGGTCACACCCGCCGTGAGCCCCATATCCTGATCAGGTAAACGGAGTTATCCGCAGTCAAAATCAGTGTGCCAAGAACGGCTTAACAATCGGTATGAAACACGTCAGACAGCATTTGACCCAATGCGAGGTTGTATTGACGACCTAGATCGTTATAACGACCATAGAATTTGCGAAATGCTGACTTCAATCGAGACTGTTGAAATCACTGTACCATCAACTTGTTTGTCAGTAGCTTACCTCGATTTAAAAACTGACTATACCCAGAACAAGCTCTTGCATATCGAATCAGTTGAGATATATAAACACCATATGCAGGTGATAATGGAATATTGCTACATAAATGTGGGAAGTTGACGATGGAGAAGCTGAAATCATCCCGTTTGTCATACAGTTGAGTTGTTAGTTTGCCGTTAATGTCTACTTTCAATAAAATATCTAAGTATGAAGCAGAAGTGGACGACTCTGTGGTGTCCTTTATTTCGATCTCACAGGGATATATCAAATCGACATATGAATGAAAGCTATCATTGTTAATAGACAAAACGTCATCGATATATCTAAAAGTCGAATTGAAGGTCACATCGATAGAAAAGAAACCAAATATCGTTATTAATCTAAACGAAGCATACCATATTACAACAATGACGGAACAAATCACAACTGCAATAAGTTCTAGAACAGAGCAGACGGGAGTCAGCCAAATTATCTTTCTGACGTCATCACAACAAGTACCAGAAGACGACCACGGCATAAGGTCGGACACCTCCCTTACATCTTGTAGTTCTATGAGTAACGTTAAATCAATCAGTACTTTACTTCGGACCGGCTCTAGCCGGATTACGTAGGCTTTATTCAATCCTTCAAAGTTCAACAGACTGCCATTCTTTACCACAACCCTGTTATCTATAAATACATATTTCTATATTTAGATACAAATACCTCAAGAAAATAACGTAGTGAGTTTTATAAAGATTATGATGAAATACATTAATTGAAAGAAAGAGACATACTTTTCGTATCGAACTGAAATACGTTCTCGGTATCTGAAGGAAACATGCTCACGACCCGAATAAAGCCACCCTCCTGAAGAATGGCACCTTCAACAGTAAATACTGTTGTTCCTGTAGCTGTATTTTCAGGCAAGATTACCTTGCTGTGTACATTGCCCGACCATTGTCCTATAAAATGTTTTGTAAAGGTTATATAACTTATTTCTCTTAACATGTTGAGTTGATTAAATGATAGTCTGAATATAAATCCATAACATTACTCATAATATACTACTCAAAATGTGATAAGGATAATAGATATTTTTCTGTTTTAAAAATTAATAACTGCATAACTGGCAATGTTGTGTCCAAGTGAAATCAAGAACGTCTTCAACAAACTTGCACGTGCATTTCATGCCATGGGAAATGCGTTTCTCATCACAGTTTATGCTTTTGCTACCATTGCACGATTTTCACTCAGGCATCGGTGTCTGATTCTTTCTAAACTTTCAAACTCACTTGAGTGTTTACACTACGTTTATCAACGCAATGCCCCCTCAACGTGTAAGGCGTCGCCTGACGACAGAACAACTGGGCAGATGTTTTGGAATGCTTGACGCTGGCTATTCACAACGTGACGTTGCAAATGCACTAAACATCAGCCAGAGCGTTGTAAACAGGGCCTGGAACCGACAGGAAACTTTTGGTACAGCAGCACACCGACATGGGGTGGTCGTCAGAGGTCGACAACCCAACACCAAGACCATTTTGTGGCTCTTCAGGCACGACGCCATCCCTTCTGGACAGCAACCAGCCTAAGTAACGACCTCCTGAACGCCTCAGGGGTGAATGTGTCCACTCAGACGATACGGAATCGGCTTCACAATGCAGGTCTCAACTCGAGAAGGGCATGTGTTCGAGTCCCTCTGACTGTTCGACACCGGTGGGAGCGATTGGACTGGGCTGAAGATCATGTCACTTGGACACAGAACGATTGGGTTCAAGTTCTGTTCACCGATGAGTACAGGTATTGTTTGGACTTTACAGACAAGAGGCACCGAGTGTGGCGACGACAACGTGAACGTTTCCATGATGCCAACATCAGTGAACATGACCGTTATGGTGGTGGTTCCATCATGGTCTGGGGTGAAATCAGCAGGGATGGAAGAACAGATCTTCATGTCCTGGAGAGAGGAACAATGACGGGGGTGCGGTACCGGGATGAGATCCTCGATGTTTACGTCAGACCCTACGCTGGTGCTGTTGGCCCTGAGTTCATCCTGATGGATGATAACGCCCGTCCTCATCGCGCCAGGGTGGTGGAGCAGTACCTTCAGCAGGAGACAATTGTCCGTATGGACTGGCCAGCGCGCTCACCGGACTTGAACCCGATTGAGTATGTATGGAACATGCTGCAGGTTGCCCTTTCACGCCGTAGAGCACAACCCACGACTTTGGCAGAGCTTGGAAACGCCCTCGTGGAAGAGTGGAACAACCTTCCCATTGGAAACATCCGGGTGCTTATTGACAGCATGGCTCGACGTTGTCAAGCCGTCATTGATGCAAGGGGAGGCCATACCCGGTATTGACACTTCATCGACTAAGTGTAATTATGGACTATCCCCCAAAACTGTAATTCTTTCTCTGGTTTGCTATTAACTTTTTGTAATGAAATGTCTTTTGGTGTTGTTATCAGATTTCAAGCATTCCGTATTGATAAAACTTCATGCCGTTCATGAATTTTCATTCATAACCTGAGTAAAAACGTTTCTGAGTCTTTATGTCTTTTGTTATGTTAGTGGTAAATTACACACATATAACCTAGTGATCCTTATCAAATTTTCAATAGTAGTAATCTACGGTTTCATCTTACCATTTCCATATTTTGAAAAATACGTAATTCCAATCGCAAGTAAAAGCACCGATCGATGTACTGAACACATCTTTTGAAAGATGTCGATCTTGTATGGTTACTTTTACCGGGTAACGACATTATACACGGCTATCATTTAAATACATTAAAATTATACATGTATGAAATTGATTTCTTTGAATGAAAAGCATTTTTACCAATTAAATGTCAATATCGTCCACTTACATGTATTATTAACGGTACAGAAGTCATGGTACGCCATGAATCCACTCCTTGATAAATTGAAAATTTCAATCATTAAAACACTGTATTGCACTTACTTTAATTCTTGATTTGCCATGCATTGGGTAAATTTGAGAGGAAAGAGGCCATCTGTCTTTTAATCTTTTGCATAATTGGTAAACATCCAGCTTTGCTTGTTCAAGAAATAAACATCCTGGGGCTGAGCTGCAGCTTTTGCACACCAGGCTAAAAACCTTAATATACTTGACAACTAAAACTACATGTTCAATTTACACCAGATACCCATTAACTGTACGGCTGACTTTACTAATTCGTTTGTGTTAAAATGGATTTTTCATAGTCGTATTGCCTGACATATTACCAAGACATAAAAACATCGGTGACTCAATTTTCTATAGGTGATCGATTCATCTTGGCTGTCAATGCCTCAATGTAAAACAGTATTAGACATTCAAATACACAAGAAGGAAGTAAACATTCTCTTCAATTAAACAAGAAAATGCTGTCTTATTTGTTTCATCGGGTGATTGCAGAAATTAAAATTCATAACCAGATTACGCGGGTTATGTTAAAAAAAAAAATCTGCAATGATGCTACATGTATCTTCATCACCCGCTGAAACAAAAAGAAAGACATTTTATTGTTTATATTTATATGCATTGTTGTAAAATATAATAAAAGTAGATTTAAGTGCTAAAATATCATATAGTTGACCCATTTGTTACGTTAAACGGAACAGCCAATGCACCCTTTGACCTTGATGACGCTCCAAATTTGGTAATGATTACAGACAGGCGGTACTAAAAACGGGATCGAATTAGTTTGCAACAAACATTCATTCATTTATTTGAAAGCAATTTCAATAAAATTATAAGAGAAAAGATTCAGTGAATGTAAATATCATAATATATCCAATGAAATTAACATTGGACGATAAAATAATCATAACGCCAGCACCGTTCATGGGAAGGGTAGTAGATGCGTGGTTAATGATCATGTTAGAACTGGTACATGCACATTTTTCAGCAACACCCCTGCTTGTAGTTTTAGAGCAAGTAAATACCGGAATTTGATCACGTGACCAATCCGTATTTATATCCCGATAGATATTTCAAAATGATACCTCATTTCTTTAAAAAAAAAAGAAGATATTTTTTTAAGTTTAACAAGTCGAAATTCTGTTATAGGTTTTCAATGACGCCTCGCTTCGATGCCCCGACATAAACATGATTTGGCGTGCTTTTGTGGCACTCAGGTAGTGCGGTGTGCAGATTTTAATGCACTTTGACGACTTACAAATATCGGCCATAAATCCTGTGAATGACCTTTTTGCTAAGTAAAAGTAATTTAATTTTCCCGTTTATAAATTACTTTTATTTATACAGTGCATCTAATTTACTTTTTAGATATTTTAATTGTATATCTTTTAGTCGATTTTTTACGAAAACCCCTAATGATATTGACGATCATTTTTTAAAGTCATTTGGGAAACAAATTGTATTTACTATATGCAATTCAAAGTTTTCAGCGTGTAAACCCAACTTCAACATCTCATTTTTTTTTTTATGAATATCGTAATATCGATGAGCGCATATCTATTTCATTAAACTATAACAATTTAACAGCACATAGTTATCTTCAATTGCATGGGTTTGCTTCATTCTACATTTATTCAAAAGCTTCTACTTGAGAATAAAAAGATTCCGGTCGATGAAATCGGGAAACAGGAGGGGGAAAATTCTATACTGGGGCGGTTTTTCCGCCATGGGGGAAATTCTATACTGACTTTGTACATAGGGGGAAATTATATGCCCAGTTTTTTTTTTGGGGGGGGGGGGGAGTCTATGCTACAACACCGGTAACCTACTTTTAACAAATGTTCATACGCACAGCCATGACCTCTGTTGACCCCGTATAGATATTTATACAGTGATAAATACGTATTGCTCGTAATAGTGTTATATAAAAGAAATGTAAAAAGCTATTTTGTTTACTATTTAGCTCACCTGAGCTGAAAGCTCAAGTTCGCTTTTCTGATTGCTGTTGTCCGACGTCTGTAAACTTTTTACATTTTCGACTTCTTCTCCAGAACCACGGAACTAATTTCAACCAAACTTGGCAAAACATATCCTTGGGGTGAAGGATGTTCAAGTTTGTTGAAATGAAGGGTCATCCCCCTTCAAAGCGGAGATAATCAAAAAATGCAAAAATAGGGTGGAGTCATTTATAAAAAATTCTTCTCAAGAACCACTCGGCCCGAAGAGCTGAAATTTACATGAAAGCTTACTGACATAGTGCAGATTCACGTTTGTTAAAACCATGACCCCGGGTGTAGGTTGCGGCCACAATAGGGGATCAAAGTTTTACATGCGAATATATACCGATAGGTGAACTCTTTGAAAATATTTTTCTCAAGAACCACTGGCCCAGGAAAGTACAAATTTACACGAAAGCTTTCTGACATAGTGCAGATTGAGGTTTGTTAAAATCATAACCCCTGGGGTAGGATGGGACCACAATAGGGGATCAGAGTTTTACATACAAATATGTAGGGAAATTCTTTAAAAATCTTCTCAAGAACTACCGAGCCAGAAAAGTTTACATTTGCATGAAAGTTTCCTGACACAATGTAGATTCAAGTTTGTTAAAAGTATGGCCCCCAGGGGTAAGATGGGGCCACAATAGGGGATCAAAGTTTTACATACAAATATATAGGGAATATAATTAAAATCTTCTTCGGAAGAATCATTGGGCCAAAGAAGTTTACATTTAAATGAAAGCTTCCTGACATACAGTTGTAGTGCAGATTCAAGTTGGTCAAAATCATGGTCCTCGGAGGTTGGTTAAGGTAACAATAGGGATCAACGTTTTACATGCGAATATATAGGAAAAATCTTTAGATATGGGCCAATGTGACTCAAGTGAGCGACGTGGCTCATGGACCTCTTGTTTAGTATACGATGTTGTTTTCGGTCACTCGGGCTGCTGGATAATTTGCTTACTGAAAGGAACATAGTTATTCATAGCCACGCTTTGATAAAAAATTTCTTTGATTTTGAATCAACAAAGTGACTAATAATGATAAATAATAATACCATATTTATACAGCACCCTTTTCATACACTGTACGCTCAAAGGTGCTTTACAATACTAGTAACAGCATAAACAATATAATAATTGTGGTCATAACAAACTTACAATATCAGTACTTATATAACAGAAAAAGAAATTCTTATCAAATATTTTAGGTTATATAACTTATAATTACGTAAATAAAAACAAGGGGTGCGCTTTGTTTACATAAAAAATTGTGAGATCTGTAAATATGTACATTTTCAATGCTTTTATTCTTGGAATCTTTAAAAATTGTGATGATCGACATTTAAACAATTAAATGCTTTTTAAGCTAGTTCATTTATCGGGTGATGAAGGTAGCTAGCACTGCAGAAAAAATTCATAACCGTAATCTTCTACATGTAGATAAGTGGAGCGGATCGTAAACCCTTGGCTAGCGAAGATGCATTACAAGCAGGTTATGATTTTTTCTGTAATGATTGTCACCTTCACCACCCGATAAATCAAGAAAGAAAGAATTTTATTGCTTATTTTTATATTTTTGTGTATTTTTCAAAAAAATATAAACTAGATTTGATTACCGGTACTGCGTCAAACTTAAGACGTGAAAATAGATAGTACATTGTAATTGCTCATTTGCCAGACGCTCGGCTTTTATAAGCGAGAATCACGAGTCTTTCGTATATGACCTTAAAACAGAGGTCCTGTGTCGCGGCAGGCGTTGACACGTTAAAGAACCCTTACTGCTACGGCCCTGAGCGCAAATCATAGGTCTAAATTTGTGTTAATCTCACAAATACCCAGCTGGTTACGTCTCGATATGAGCGAAAAATTCTCGACAAGACGTAAAACAAACAATAAATCCTACATTTCAGTTAATATAAAATAGATCTGTCCTAATGGGACTAATACCCTCGCAGTGAGAAATTGATGTCGAGGCCTGGTTCAAATCATAAAAGCAGAATGTTTTAGAACTTCTTCAAACTTCATCTTTTACTTGCTTTTTCATTAAAATTACCATAACATGTAGCGGCTAGTGCACATTATAGCGGAGCTCTAAAGGTTTTCAGTTTTTTTCTTGATAGAGGGCGAAGCCCTCTCACGGCCCGAAGGGCCGTGAGAGCGGAGCTCTCCCTATAGGTAACACGTATATACATGTTTAAAAGGAAAATATAGGAAAATAATGAAAAATTAAACCATACCTATGGAACTTGAAAAGTTTGGTACCAATGGCGTCGATTCGAATATTAGCGCGTGGACATGTATTCCTCCATTTTGAATCTCGTCTACCCTAGTTCCAAACTCCCCGTCGAGGCCTCATTACGTCACCTACGAATAGACCTCTCCTATGTGACGCACCACAATATACAGATTTGTATATTGTGAGTCCGCGATTATCACGCAAACAAATTACACTAAAGAAGTAGTTCGCAGTTAAAAGTTTGAAGATATTAATATTAAGAGCATTAATATAAAAGTATGGATTTTATTTTAAACATAAAATGATCAAAAGATCATTAAAAAGTAGAAAGACTCTGTTCAAATTATTGTGTAAAGTAATGAACTTGATGCTTACGTTCTTGTTTTGAAAGTTGTTTACGTTTGACGTTATGTTTTTTCGTCATTCTACAGTGACGTCACAGTATACGCGGCCTCAGAAATCGCTATCCCATAATGCCTAAGTGGAAGAGTTTGGTTTGTGAGCAAACGAACTCTGGTGGAAGTTTGCCCTAGTTCACGTCGTTCTGAGATGTTACATAAAATCCTTAAAAGCATGTAAACCTTATTTTCTTAATCATATATAATCACTCCACGATTATTGCCATGTTTTTGTTGTGGTTCAAACGCTATGTTTGTAAATTTGCGAAATAACGACGCTGAATATGACATCACAATGTATTGTTTACATCGATTGCGTTATATTTCCCGCGTTCAATATATAGGCGGATCAAATATCCAAAAGGATGCTTTGATACAGCTCTGTCCTCGTGCTAACTTCGGGTTATTTTTGCCCTGTGTTGGATATAGATGCTAATGCCAAAACTTTTTTGCTTCGCCCTCAAACACGGTCACGCCGTAAAACATATTATCACCTCAGTTATGTATAAGGAGAGAGAAAAAATACTAAACCTGAGTTTGGTCATCATTTATTTTGACACAGTGTGAACGTACTTTATATCAACCGACAATTATTGAAGGCTGCAGTACGCTTCATAATCTCCCAATTTTCCTCGGTAATATCTCAGTAAAGCAAACGCCTCCCGGAAGTAACCGTAATTGACTTGCACCGCTGGTATCTGATGTGACGGTATATCCGCCATACCGTTTTTTCCACGCAGACCAATGCTAATGATAACGTCCCCAATGGCTTAGCAATGAGCAATTTTGATTGGTCGTTGATCGTCCTTGATGATGTCATATTCCTGGAAAAGGGCTTTGCCATACAATGGTTTCATTTGATCTCCGTTCCAGAAATGATTTTCAGTTCTCAAAACCATCGTCTTGATGACTTCAGCACGCTAAGTAAGAATAAACGTTATATTTTTTCTGCTTCTAAATAGCACAATATGTAGATCTACATTCAATTTACAATAACATATATACTACAGTGCAGTACGGGCCCCGCCGTCACCAACATTTCCTTTTCCTCAACCTCAACCCTCAACTCAAATCCTTGAGGTTTCCTTAACTGAGATTTTCCTCAATTCGCCGTCACCAAACAGTCTGAGGAGTACCTCAGTTGAGGCTGAAAATGCACACTCAACTCAGTTGAGAAAGTACACGATTAATTTCGGGTGATTTCGCGGAATATTTTATGTAATTATTTTACGTAATAAAATTTCTCTCGTTTGCATTTGTGTTTTGTAAACATGGCTGAAAAAGATATTTTAAGATTGATTTCGAGTGCAAAGAGGAAGCGGGGGGCTAACTGGTCCACTGAGGATGAGATCGTGTTGATCGAGGAAGTTTTGAAGAACGAAGAGAAGTTATTTGGAAAAATGAAAGGGGCGGGGATGAAGGGGAAACATGTAAAACTGAAAGAAGAGACATGGCAGTCTATAACAGACACATTGAATTCGTAAGTATTCTATATCTGCCTTCCACTTACCCCTTGCTGCTGATGCTATTTTGATGATCAGACGATTCCGCAGCATTGCCTCCCTTAGAAGGTGTATACACAAAATTTATCCTAGTGTATTTCACTCCTACACCAAAATTAGAACCTACCGTATTCTTACTCTATTGAATTCTAAAATTCTTCAAACCCTCTTTGTACCAAATACTTGATTAATTGTTCAGCCTAACTTAACACTTACACTTTACATGATTCACATTTCACGATTTACGTATCTTGGAAAATAATTTATCGTGTTATTCAATTTGTTCTGTGTCATTATGACTGGTTAAAAGGAAGCACTATGCGCTACGTCCATCTCTCTTCTTTCGTAATTAGCAAGTAGAATTAGGGGATGTGGGACAATCCCATTTACTTTTTTCACATCTATCAGTGTCTGTTACTTTCACACGCACAGTACGACAAATTGGGTGCCCCCCCCTTTTTTTTTGTAGACGTAATGAATGATATGAAAATGTAAAGATAAACTGATGAAATGTTGTGAAGGGTGAATGTTGTCACCCCCTCTTAAAGGTTTGAAAATTATTTTTATGTTTTATAATTAATTTGTTTGCTTGTCACCCCCCCCCCTCTTAAAAAATATCGGCGCCTGCTTAAAATTCACCATGGCATCACCCTTTTTATTGATTAGTAAATGTAAAGATAAACTGATGAAATGAACCCATGTTGTGAAGGGTGAATGTTGCCACCCCCTCTTAAGGGCTTGAAAATTATTTTTATGTTTTATAATTAATTTGTTTGCTTGTCACCCCCCCCCCCTCTTAAAAATATCGGTGCCTGCTTAAAATTCACCATGGCATCACCCTTTTTATTGATTAGTGTAGCAGGGCCCCTACTGGGCAGTCTGCACTATAAATATACACCATCATCACCATCATTTTATTGATTTATATAAATTACAAACTGAAAGATGAAATGAGATTTTTTTTTAAAAGTACCTTCAATTTTTGCATAAATATTTGATGATAATTAGCGCTGTTCATTTTAAATAATCTAACATTAGATTTATTTTCTAATTCATATAGGCAATTTAGAAATGAAAGAACCTCAGAATCAATTTCTAAAAAGTACGACAACGTAAAACAGAGAGGTAAATATACAAATTGATAACTTTTTTTTTGGGGGGAGAAATTTTAATATATTAATAATGATAATAATAATTTATCTATATGATTTATAGCCAAGGATAAGATTGACGGAATACGCCGTCCCAAGACAGGGGGAGGTCCACCAATGCCACCACTGACCCAAGCTGAGGAGGTCCTCTATCAAGCTATGGACTCTAGACCCAACATTGTAGGCGTGATTGGCGGAATTGATTCAGATGGTAATAAATTTGTTTTATTTCATTGGTTAGGACTGTGTTAAAAAAAAATGGTTAGGACTGTTAAAAAAAAGATTTTTTTTCTTCTAATTTTAAGATTCATATGGTAAGATGAAAATAGTCATAATTCTATACTGATTGTAGAACCACTGATATGTTTTTCTGAACCTCAAGAGGAAGTATGTGCTTCAGCCGCGGTGACAGGTGTATCGAGTTGTGTAGCAAGTGGGAGCGGTGACGCCTCAAGCTCATTTAGTGGTAAGTTTAACGATTTAGCAAGATGGGTGAAAACGTAATGGAATTGGAGACAAGTAAACAATGACTTGAATTGATATAATACGAAACAAAATGTTATAGTCATGCTGATATTTTAATATACAGTTAGACGATCTATGGAGAAGAAGAACAGGAAGACAAAGAGAGATATTGTCGAGGATTTGGAAATAGAAAACATTAAGCTAGAAAACGCAAAACTTGTTCTAGAAATGAAGAAGCTTGAACTGGAACAGAGAAAATTAGAGGCAGAGGAAAAGAAATTTCAAAATGAAAATCATTTAATTGAATTAAAGAAATCCTATTTGATTTGTAATCTAAATGCGGAATTTCCTGAGTGCATGTTACATGTAAACCCAGCTTGTATGTAGTCAGGAAAGACCAAACACATCTTCTCAAAAGAAAAAAAACGACCAGAAATGAAAAATAATTTGATCACTAATGTCATTGTCATTGTTTTTATCAGATATATAGGACATACTTCAGCTAAATTGCCAAGTGGCAATATCTTCTTACCGACCTATCCATCTATTAATTCATATCTGTATATTGAATTCTGAATTTCCAGAATCCATCATAAACCCAATGTGTCAATGAATTACCTTTGAAAAATCTTAAACCCTTGATCCGGGAAGTAAACAAGAAAAGTATAAGAAACAGTAAAGGTTACACAGCTATTCATTTTTCGAACATTATTTAACATTTCAAATGAGATTCTTCTTTAACATGTACATGTAATTCCAAAGTCTGTCCACGACCTGAAATGAAAATATATATATATATCACTAGTCTACAACTGTAATATTGAATATACATTTGTATATACTGATTGAGCTTTGGGGTAAATGATGCAAAATTCTGCATTCTGAGCTTCCCTTGGCACTCCTTTTTTCACTTTCAAATTGTCTACGTCTTAAACAAAACTGTTCTGTTACATATATACATGCACTTTTTAAGAATTCTTAAGTGATACTTGAATGCGACAAAAATATCGTAAATGTATATCAGTGGTCTTATTTATCCTAGAATTAAATGATATACTGTTGTTGATGAATTTAAGTGATGTAAGTATCCACCTCTCATATGATTTTGACTCAAAGGCTCGTTAAAATTGAATAGCTCTTGAACATTTTGATCCATAAAAATGGGGACACCCCCCCCCCCCTCTTGATGAATTACACTGACAGTTTGGGGGGAAATTAATTTAAACGTATAGGTGTTACAGATAAGTTTGGTAAAATTTTAAATGCAATACGTACCTCTACCCGAAGTACGTCTGTGCGATATAATCGCGCATGCGACTTCCCTCTGGAGAATTGCACGCAACTTGGCGAGCGGTCTGGTCAAATGCGCCCATTGGCTGGTCTTGTCTGTCCATCACATCACCAGTCTCAATGCTGAGATTGTGAAGAATGACATAGGCCACGACGTACGCCACTGCCTGTTCCGGGGTAGTTCTAAAATTTACAGTTTCACATAATGACTGAAGTTACTTTAGAAATTACATACATTATATTATACATATATATGTGTGTGTGTGTGTGTGTGTGTGTGTGTGTGTGTGTGTGTGTGTGTGTGTGTCAATCTAATTAAAATTACATGTTAGATCCGCTCGCGTACTCGCATACGTACGCGAGCGGATCTAACATCTAATTTTAATTAGATTGGTGTGTGTCTGTGTGTTATGTAAGCTCACTTGCCTCAGTGTTCCATGAAGGCAGGAAAACCTTCGTTTCAAAATGCCAAAACTTTGTTCAATGAGCACTCTCGTTCGACACAGGGATGCATTAAATCTTTGATGAGTGTTTGTCTGTGGGTTTAGGTATGGTGTCCAGGGCCGTAAGTAGGGTTCTAAATCAGGGGAGGCAGGGGATTGGGGGCCGCCGATTGACTTTACGACTGAAAATGACACTTTTTAAATCCCAATTTATCATGTTTGTGTTTCATTTGTACTATGTAAAGAATCGTAATATGGTGTCAAAGACAAAGGTGCTTGTCTTCATTTTAAACATATATCCTATAATATAACATTTATATAATTTTATTTTCTTTTTTGCCAAAAAATCAGACGAGGCAGTTGCCTCGTCTGCCTCATCGGCAGTTACGGCCCTGAGTGTCATTAAAAAACGTCTGCAGGGGTATCCAGAATCGCCCAACAAAATACCATTGTGTTCACCTGAATGTACAAGTGTTTCATAATTAAATTTAATTATAATTTAAATATTTTCAATTTATTTTATCAAATAACTATTACGAAAAAATAAAAATGTTTACCTCTTTCAAACTGCCGACAAAGGGAGGATTCCCGCCAAATTCTACTGTCGTGAACAGGCCCAGCTGGCACACACACTCGTAAATTTGAAGTTGGTATCACAAACCATCTATTCATAATTTGAAACTCAAACTTTTCAAGGGGACTGATAAGTTGCAAATTTATTACATACATATATGATATTGAATATTTTCTAGTTTTGGCACTTCAACATTTGATGCTTCTAATGTAAGATGCAGATCGCAGACTTCCGTTTCATAAAAGGGGGGGGGGGGGTCACAAAAAATAATATGTGCATTTCGAATGTTCTGCATTTTTCTGTGAAATTTATACCAAAGGAGAAAGTAATAAAATACTGACCTGAACATTCAAAGAATGAAACCCCTTTCTATTCACGAAATCCGGTTCGTTTTCAGATGGAGCTATGATTCTTATAAACGTTCCATCAACGCAGCCTAGTGTGTTTGGGAATCCTGTGTTAATTTATAAATTCAAAGTTTATTTTTAAAAAAAACCCCAATGCATATAAAAAAGACAGATATTTTAACCCGGATCCCCACGGGACTTTTCATTAAGGAAACCAATGAAAATAATATGAGAGAGAGAGAGAGAGAGAGAGAGAGAGAGAGAGAGAGAGAGAGAATACGGTTACTATTGGTTGGGTTATAAATGATAAATATAGCCTAGAATACAAATATTACACCCCTACTATGTAATATTTAGAATCGAATAATTTACGCACGACCCCTTAGCACGAGTTATCCTCCCTGAATTTTGAAAAGAAAGTAGAAAAGAAAACAGAACGACTGACAACATACCGGCTATTTTGATGAACTCTTGCTTAGTCTTTCGTGCTTGTGCGTCTCTGGGAAATACAATGAATTGTTGTCGAACTCTAAGGATGGCATCCGTGACCGATCTACAGCATCTACCGACGGTGGACTCGGAAACATTGATACTATCACCTATAAGTTTGTGGTATGCGCCTGTCGCAAAGAACCTGAGGCATACAAACAGCTGCAAGAGCGGAGGTAAGGCATTGTTTTTTGTGCTGTCTATCAAAGCCCCGCCTATCAAGTCCAGTAGATACACGACTGATGCCTGCCGAAATCTATACCGCTCGAAAAGCTCATCGTCCGTGTAGGCTTCTAAAGGGTTCAGTCGGTCCCGAATAACCCTTTTTGATGGTCGATTCCGATATCTCAGAAACCTACGTCGTCTGCGATGTCTACCTGCCATATTGAATATGCTTGAGGAAAATTTTAAGGTTGCTATGAAGCTAACTTTAAATATTTGAGGATTTCCTCAAGATTATCACTTGAGGAAACCTCAAATTTATGTGGTGACGGTGACTTGAGTGTGAAGTTAAGTATTTGAGGGAAAACCTCAGAGTTGAGGCTGAGGAATGAGTTGAGTGATGTTGGTGACGGCGGGGCCGGTTAGTCCCACGCTTCCTCTTTGCACTCGAAATCAAACTTAAAATATCTTTTTCAGCCATGTTTACAAAACACAAATGCAGACGAGAGAAATTTTATTACGTAAAATCATTACATAAAATATTGCGCGAAATCACCCGAAATTAATCGTGTACTTTCTCAACTGAGTTGAGTGTGAATTTTCAGCCTCAACTGAGGTACTCCTCAGACTGTTTGGTGACGGCGAATTGAGGAAAATCTCAGTTAAGGAAACCTCAAGGATTTGAGTTGAGGGTTGAGGTTGAGGAAAAGGAAATTTTGGTGACGGCGGGGCCAGCATTATTGTACTCCCAGTCGAAAAATAAAATGTCGTCACTAGGGATATTCTTGATGGATTTACTAATTGCCCAACTCTATATTTTGTATTCCTTATAGGAGTTTTGTATTCCTTATAGATTAATCACTGTTCGTTATCTTCACCTTTTCTGTAAACAAAATGCGCAGTCTTTTCTCAGCAAATGAAGGAGAATGACAAAAGCGCCGTAATGGGACACTAATCGCATTTTTGTTTGTATGCTAGATAAAACCAAGTTAAAGGAAAGTGGAAAAAATCGCTTTATAACGTGAACTCGCGAAAGTTTCGTATCACGCAAAAAAAAAAATGTCTTTTTCAGCTACAAAAATGAGCTCAATGGGCTTTCGTACATTAATGTCAAAATTATGGAAATAACTAGATTGTAATGCAAATCCAAGCATATTTCAGTGGAATTGTCGGTTGAATTGTAAACCGCCACTGGTTCCAATATTTACACATTTTCCAGAATAAAAACATAAAGGTTTGCGAAGAGAAGTGGATAAAACTAGGCATATCCTCTTCTCTAAAGAGAATACGTGCGTACATGTATCTCCTTCATAACTCATCCACGTTTCCTTTTAGAATATAGTAGTTATGGATCATTAACCAGTCGCAGTTGCTCAGTGGTAGAGTTTTCGCTTCGTTCGAGCCCCGCTCGTATCATGGCCGCGTCAAACCTAAGACGTAAATATAGGTAGGGATTGTTCCGTCGCCAAATGCTGGGCAATTAGAAGTGAGATTGACGGGTCGACCCTTTCGGATGTGACCTTAAAAATGGAGATTCCGTGTCACAGTAGGCGTTGGCACATTAAAGAACCCTCACTGTATCGGGCGTGAGCGCTAAGTATAGGTCTAAATTTGTGGAACTTCACCTACCGCTGTTGACGTCTCGATATTAGTGAAATATTATTCGACTCGACGGGACGTCAAACAAACAATAAACATATATCAAATTCATTTATAACATACTAGTATACATTAAGCAAAATTGATTGCAGAGAAAGATAATGTCACAATGATAGTTCGATTTTCCTCTATAGTATCCATGACCCGAGCACCTATCAAAAAATTACAAAACACATGGCTACCAGTGGTGTCCGAGAAAATGGCACCGTATATAAATGTTTCTTCAATAATTTGATGAACGTAATTAATAAAAGGTAAAAACAAATTTTACTTTTGTTTTTCTGTCCGTGAATAGCATATACATGTACATGTTCATGTATTTGACATATCGTTTATAATGCTAAAAACAACAACATATAATTCATATAAAGGTAAGTTTTCTTTCAAAATATACATGGACTATGCAACTTTGTTCTTGATTAGAATACGGCCCAAAAAAAGAGAAGACAGGACGCGCCTCATTTTCCAGGATTGAAAGGCTCTACTGTTGTACGGTTCCCCTTTTTAATGAAGCTGAAAAATAAATGTACAGTAATATAAAGTTCTCTCATGAAGACATTAGTCATATATTTGGTTGTTGTTTTTTTTTTACCTCTTCATATAACATGATGTACACAATCTAAATAATCAACCTCCTATATATATATATATATATATATATACATTGTAAAAAGAATTCAGTATTTGATACAGTAATAAAAGTCAAGAAACACAAAACTCGAATAATATTTCACTGTTAGAGTGCCTCTTCAGACAGTTATAAAACATATTTGTGCCTGAAAATAACTGCGTTATATAGTCCTGCTATATAATTTCATCAGCATCATCCATTCAAAAAGTCCTTTTTAAGCGCTAAGCGTAGCTTAAGCGCTTATTGCCGTCAGTTGGATTTTGCTTTCGTCATCATGTTTCCGGTTTATCGCCACCTATAGGCGAATTTATGCATCGCTGTAGTCAAGTCGTGTTTAAAGTAGTCGTAATTTTGCAACCGATCTAGCACGGGGATAACATTCATATCTGCAGTTGCATTTTCCCCCTGGAAATACAGTTCGTTGAACAGTGAATAAAATATGTATAAAAAGGGTGATATTTTTGTCCTCATTCTTGGGGAAGGTGAGACACAGATGCAGGTCATTCTTCAGTTAAAATTCCCATTTGAATCTGCGTCTGTAATAATTAAAGTGATTCAAAATCTAAAATTGAATAAGAATATGTATATGAAATCGTTTTAGCTAGGGTGCCTTTGCATTGTTACCTTCGCATGGCGCTTAGAGGCCAGGAAAATCAATTTGCATGGTGCAATCTATAATTAGAAGCCACGTCATTAAGCTATACACGAATCAGGAGGGTTTTCCACGTGTGTTTTGGCTGCTGTTCCGACTCAGTAAAATTTTTATCCGACGCAGGAAAAATGTGTGCAACACAGTAAAAAATTAACTGATCCGCGTCCATTGTGAACGAGAAAGAATTTGTGCACGATTATGCTTTGACAGCGAAGGACAGAGATCGGTGTCTCAGAAGGATGATATTGCGTAACTGCTTACACCTTCCCCGATCATATAATTATGCAAGTCGGTCATGCAGAAATTTAGAGGATGCAACGGTGTAACTTAAGCTTACTTTATTATTTCTAAACGACCAAGATATTCTTCAGAATCATCGTCAACACAATCAAAGTTGATTTCGTGATTTAGTTTCAAAAATGAGACTAAAAATAATAGTCTTGGGACAAGGAAAAGATAAAAGGTACAACATTATATTATATTATGGAAGACAATACCCCGGTTTCAAGTATTCTAAACACTGCGTGGAATTTTACGAGGGTTGTATACTGAAATACATATGTGTTAGATAAACATTGCCATTGTGTCAAGCATGAATGTGAAATGGTTTGCGGTCCACATCACGCTACATACAACGAAAAGTAATCGTGTTTTCAATTTCTTTGTACTTCAAACAAACAATTGACAATGACAAGCATATGCTACATGTATTTCAGAACGTACAAATGATGAAGAAGGGGGAGGGGCATGGATGTACTGTCGTTGTTCCCTGTTCCCACATTTTGTTTTCGCTGAACGATCTTTTCATATATAAAAAAGATGCATTTAGTTTTTTGGTGACATGCCTCTTCATTATTTCTAACAGCGGTTTGAACATTACCGTTTGAAAATTACTTTTGTAACTTTTCAGTGCCTAGTTTGGGATTCTCATTTAGCTACATTTACATGTTGTAAATTTTGCATATTTATTGCGAGTCACTTCTGTTACGTTTTTTTTCTTCATATTAGAACTCCTACACAAGCTTCGAATCTTATGGTTTTTTGCTAAGGTTATTAGCATTTTCATATAAAGAACTGTTTTATAAAATTAAAACAATAGCAATGTGTATTATGTCTCATTCAGACAAACGGATGAGTCTCCTTTGCAATATAAATATTAGCTTTTACACAAGAAGTGTAATACACACAAGTTGATGAGTACAGCGTTTAATGTACCTGTGTACAAACTCTTGGAGTTTTTTTTTTTTTTTTTTTTTTTTTTTTTTTTTTTTTTTTTTAGATTTACGTATAACAAACAATCACTACAATTGCTAAATGTAAATCCATGCTTATATGTTAGTCTAATTCATCATCATATTTGAATTAGTATATCCTCTTGCACTAACTTTCATGTTAAAAATGAGCTATTTCCACTTTTGTTGATGACGCAGTATTCAGTTTCAAAGTAATATTGCACATGTATGATGAACATCTTTTCTAAATAACTTCCTAGATTTTGTTTTCAGTTATACATGTATTTATCGGACTTATTTGGATTCAGATTCTCTCCAACCTGATTTTGAATTGAAAATAACTTCATTATTGATTACAAAAAATAATTCCACTTTCATGGTTTGATTGCTATTTACAGATAATTATGCACTGGATTCTGTAGTACAAGTCATACAGATGCATGTTTATGTGTGTATTTAAATGATTTCTGGTAAGGTAATGAAATGGATGTAAAGCGTTTCATAATCCTGCATTATTGGTGTGTTTTGACATGTGGCATTTGTTAGTGTATGTGGTTATGTGTAATTTTCTTTTTTGTCCAGTTTGTTTGTTCCTTTCTATTATAAGTGACTTACATATATGTATCAAACTATTGATTTGCTTCATTTCAGTTGTATTCTAAAAATATTTCATACACTATTTAACTGGAACACAACAGTAAATTAGTTGCGTAATAACAATAATTGAACACTTTAAATACCGAAAACTACCATTACAACTGTTTTCACATTTTCTACTAAAAATGTTCTTCTCTATAACATCCCACCTGTAAGAGAAAACAATGCATAGTCATGTAGAGCATTTAATGATCCAGGGACCGGAGCAGAGCGGATCAGAAACCCTTGCCTTGGGAAGATGGGTGGGAGCTAAACAGGGTATAAAGTGTTCATTTGTCAAATATTTGAATAACATAGCCTTAAATGCTATTGATTGATTGTATCTTGTTTAACGTTCTTCTCAATAATTTTTAATTCATATGGAGACGTCACCAAGACCGGTGAAGGACTTCAAATTTAGGCCTATGCTCGGCGCTTACGGCCATTGATCAATGAGGGTTCTTTAGCGTGCCACACCTACTGTGACACGGGACATCCGTTTTAAAGGCCATCTCCGAGGACCCGTGACATTCACACTTGATGCCGAGAGTTTGGTGATGGAACTGTCACTACCTGTTTAACGAACTAGGTCTGTCGCGGCCGGAATTCGAACCCCGACCGCCCGCATACAGAGCGAATACTTTACCTCTGGACCACCGCAGTGGTGGTAATGCTATATTGATACTAAATTCTGATTATAGATATTTAATAAGAACAGGTGTCCTTTACCAAAATTGTAAATTTCATGATCCAAGGACAGGGTTTTAGTTTAGTGTGGGATCAAAATTATCATAGTGACCATTGTTTTAACAACATCATATAAAATTTATATTTCAACGTGTTGAAAAGTTTCAGGACATTGCTTCCAATCCATATTTGTTATTTTCTTACAGAAAATGTACTACTTAGTTATGCGAAAATAAAGAATAATGCATAAACCTTTTTTTAATGTTGTTCCTGCTCATTAACATTACATACAGAATTCATGAAGTCAGCTTAGCGCTTTACAGTACTTTCAGTACTTTGATTTATAACTATAACGAGTTTTGTGTTAACTCTTATTATTGGATATATATATGTGTGTGTGTGTGTGTGTGTGTGTGTGTGTGTGTGTGTGTGTGTGTAGATCGATAGAAAAGAAACCAAATATCGTTATTAATCTAAACGAAACATACCATATTGCAACAATGACGGAACAAATCACAACTGCAAGAAGTTCTAGAACAGAGCAGACGGGAGTCAGCCAAATTATCTTTCTGACGTCATCACAACAAGTACCAGAAGACGACCACGGCATAAGGTCGGACACCTCCCTTACATCTTGTAGTTCTATGAGTAACGTTAAATCAATCGGTACTTGACGTTTTCTTCGGACCTGTATTTGCTCCTCTAGCCGGATTACGTAGGCTTTATTCAATCCTTCAAAGTTCAACAGACTGCCATTCTTTACCACAACCCTGTTATCTGTAAATACATATTTCTATATTTAGATACAAATACCTCAAGAAAATAACGTAGTGAGTTTTATAAAGATTATGATGAAATACATTAATTAAAAGAAAGAGACATACTTTTCGTATCGAACTGAAATACTTTCTCGGTATCTGAAGGAAACATGCTCACGACCCGAATAAAGCCACCCTCCTGAAGAATGGCACTTTCAACAGTAAATACTGTTGTTCCTGTAGCTGTATTTTCAGGCAAGATTACCTTGCTGGGTAAATTGATCGAGAATTGTCCTATAAAATGTTTTGTAAAGGTTATATAACTTGTTTCTCTTAACATGTTGAGTTGATTAAATGATAGTCTGAATATAAATCCATAACATTACTCATAATAGTAATCCACGTTTTCATCTTACCATTTCCATATTTTGAAAAATACGTAATTCCAATCGCAAGTAAAAGCACCGATCGATGTGCTGAACACATCTTTTGAACGATGTCGATCTTGTATGGTTACTTTTACTGGGTAATGCCATTATATACGGCTATCATTTAAATACATTAAAATTATACATGTATGAAATTGATTTCTTTGAATAAAAAGCATTTTTACCAATTAAATGTCAATATCGTCCACTTACATGTATTATTAACGGTACAGAAGTCATATGGTGCGCTATGAATCCACTCCTTGATAAATTGAAAATTTCAATCATTAAAACACTGTATTGCACTTTAAGGAAAGGCCGTGCTTTTACGTATCCGGTTTTAAATTTTAAACACCGACTAGAAAGTTCCAGTTATAACTTCTTTGTTTGATGTTTGTAGTTTACGAGAACTGTACGAGTCAAATTTAGCATTCAAATGTGAATCTTAGATATATTTACCATGAATTATTATAGTGTGCAGTCATCACTAGCTCCAATGGTACAAAGCAATGTAATATCTACATTGAAAGGCTCATAGGCTTAAAAGGCTCATAGCTTGCAATCTAAGCCTGAACAAGTTAAAAATCATACATAGGCGTGATCCTCACAGTGGAATTCACACTGAATTTTAGGGAGTGTGTTTGGTTCAAAGAAACCCAGAATCATAAATCCTCAGAAAATCATCAGCAAAGTTGTTGAATATTTGAACTCTTCTTCACAAGTACTTTCAAGAAACAAAATTATTTGTACATGAGCTGTAGTTGCTAGAATCTACATATATGTTACACTATACTTATTTTTTCTATAAGTATGAGATAACATGTATGTAATTTTATGCATTATATGATTGATAGCCAAACAAAAAAAGAATAACACACACACCAAAAAAAATTGTGAGAAAAAGGAAGGGGAGGGGGTGCACCCCCCCCCCCCCCCACTCCTTGTGTTCTAATTGTCTGGTAGGAAAAAAATTTCAGTATGTTTTACATATATATATTGTCATATTCTGTTAATCTTGATTTTAAGACTGTATTTGCTGTTACAATTTACTATTTTCAAAGTGTGCAAAGAATAATTGTAAAACTTAAATTTAAAAATGGGGGTTTACATATTCAAGAGACCATTTTGCAAAATATCTCTGGTCAACTATGGTAAAATATGTTTTTTTGTTAACCTTAGATATAATTCTAAATATTTTTAAAGAAAAACTGACATGTAAACAATTTAGATTTTGAGAATTTTTCAAAATTGCGATATTCTGTGATTTTTTTCTGAAGGATGTGAGCAGATTAAACAGCAATTGTGTATGTTTTCAATTGAATATCTTTAAAAATTCCCTCAGTAAATGAATAGCTATTGGTTTTTATATATTATAGCTTAATATGATGTGCTTTGGTGCATATTTTTAATAAAACATGAGATAATGCATTCTTGTGTTAGAATTTGGCTTTTGCATTTGGGGGTATATGTGCTCTGTAGCACATAGTATAAAAATAAACCTGCAAAGGTATGTCTTATATGGGCTTTCTAGTTAGTTTATGAGTTATTAAAGTTATTTAAATGGAAAAAAAATTTGATTGACAGAAATTTCTAATAGTATTTACCTACCTTAATTCTTGATTTGCCATGAATTTGGCAAATTTGAGAGGAAAGAGGTTATCTGTCTTTTAATCTTTAGCATAACTGGTAAACATCCGCCTTTGCTTATTCAAGAAATAAACATCCTCGGGATAAACTGCAGCGTTTGCACACCAGGCTAAAAAAAAGCTGAATATACTTAACAACTAAAACTACATGTTAAATCTACACCACATACCCATTAACTGTACAGCTGACTTTACTAATTCGTTTGTGTTAAAATGGATTTTCATAGTCGTATTGCCTGACATATTACCAAGACATAAAAACATCGGTGACTCAATTTTCTCTGGGTGATCGATTCATCTTGGCTGTCAATGCCTCAATGTAAAACAGTATTAGACATTCAAATACACAAGAAGGAAGTAAACATTATCTTCAATTAAACAATAAAATGCTTTCTTTGTTGTTTCATCGGGTGATTGCAGAAATTAAAATTCATAACCAGATTACGCGGGTTACCCTATGTAAAAACAAAAATCTGCAATGATGCTACATGTACCCTCATCACCCGATGAAACAAAAAGAAACAAAAAGAAAGACATTTTGTTGTTTATGTTTACATGAATATGCATCGTTGTAAAATATAAAGTAAATTTAAGTGTTAAAATATCATATATTTTGACCCATTTGGTACGTTAAACGGATCTTCGAACAGCCAATGCACCCTTTGACCTTGATGACGCTCCAAATTTGGTAATGATTACACAGACAGGTGGTACTTAAAACCGGATCGAATTAGTTTGCAACAAACATACATTCATTTATTTGAAAGCAATGTCAATTTCGATAGAAATAGAAGAGAAAAGATTCAGTGAATGTAATATATCCAATGAGGACGATAAAATAATCATAACACCTGCACCGTTCATGGGTAGGATAGTAGATACGCGGTTAATGAACATGTTAGAACTGGTAAATGCACATTTTTCAGCATTTAAATCATTTAAACACCCCTGCTTGTAGTTTTAGAGCAAGTAAATATTCGATTTATTAAAGTATAAAAATATCTTTTTTTTTAAAAAAGAAATATGGTATTATTTTGAAATATCTATCGGGATATAAATACGGATTGGTCACGTGATCAAATTTCATAAAGCCCATAAAGGCTTTCATAAAGGCTTACGTAAAAAGCACGTAATAAATTTTTTATTACATACCAACCCGTATGCGTATTTATATCTCGATAGATATTTTAAAGATTATTACTAATTACTTATATTTACATTTTTGATCGATAACCATTGCTGAATTGTGTTAACAACACGTTTCCATACATTTCACATTGTTGCCGTACACAAAACTAAGTTCCATCAAATTAAGAACTGTATCAATTATTAAGACGCTGAAAAGCAGGTATATCAGCAAAAACATACATCAACTCAAGAGTATATAATTGAGAACTCTTCCTTATGTCTAAATTGATAATTGGGGGGGGGGGGGGGATTATAAAAACGTACTGCGAAAGGGGATGTGCAACGTTACAGTTTTGGTGCGCCCTTTCATATTTGAAAGTTGAAGACGCAGTTGTCGAAGACCGACTTTGAAGATATTTTGTGGACATTACGGTAACAGGAGATTGAGGTGGAGGAACATGAAGAAAGGGCAGCAGTCGTCCGGTGTAGGCAAATCATTTATAGACAGGATATAGGACGCAGATGAATCTCTGGAAAGGATGTGAAAGTGCACGAAGGTAAGGAACGGTTTTGATTTGGATTTGTAAAGATGAGCTCACTGAACGCTTCTGTTGACTCGATAAATTCTGTTATAGGTTTTCAACGACGCCTCGGATCGATGCCCCGACATAAACATGATTTGGGGTGCTTGGAAACCGGCACCACTCATGGCTGCTGTGGCAAGCAGGTAGTGCAGTGTGTAGGTCTTAATGCACTTTGACGACTTATCGGCCATAAATCCTGTGAATGACCTTTTTGCTAAAGGTCAAATGTCATCGTCTAGCAGAGGGTATAATTCCGCATCACCCATATCAAAGTTGCCAAATACACCCATTGTTAACATAACGGTGACTAGGGGTCAGTGTCGCAGATGATTTTTTTTTTTATTTTACAGAAATATTTCTAATATTGATGAAATCCCACTGCTTGGAATACAAATACAATTATAAATACATTTTGTGATGTTGATTTCATCTATTGACAGACAGATAGGTACATGTAGATGTGTATTGCCTTAGTAAAAGTAGTGCCGGTAACCTACTTTTAACAGATGTTCATACACACAGCTATGACCTCTGTTGACTCCGTATAGATATTTATACAGTGATAAATACGTATTGCTCGTAATAGTGTTATATTGGAGAAAACAGTTGAAAATGTAAAACGCTATTTTGTTTACTATTTAACTCACCTGAGCTGAAAGTTCAAGTTCGCTTCTCTGATTGCCTGTTGTCTGGCATAGTGCAGATTGAGGTTTGTTAAAATCATGACCCCTGGGGGTAGGATGAGACCACAATAGGGGATCAAAGTTTTACATAGAAATATATAGGGAAATTCTTTAAAAATCTTCTCAAGAACTACCGAACCAGAAAAGTTTACATTTACATGAAAGTTTCCTGACACAGTGCAGATTCAGGTTTGTTAAAATCATGGCCCCCAGGGGTAAGGTGGAGCCACAATAGGGTATCAAAGTTTTACATACAAATATATAGGGAACATAATTAAAATCTTCTTCGGAAGAATCATTGGGCCAAAGAAGTTCACGTTTAAATGAAAGCTTCCTGACATAGTGCAGATTCAAGTTGGTCAAAATCATGGTCCCCGAGGGTTGGTTAGGGCAACAATAGGGATCAAAGTTTTACATACAAATATATAGGGAACATAATTAAAATCTTCTTCGGAAGAATCATTGGGCCACAGAAGTTTACATTTAAATGAAAGCTTCCTGACATAGTGCAGATTCAAGTTGGTCAAAATCATGGTCCCTGAGGGTTGGTTAGGGCAACAATAGGGATCAAAGTTTTACATGCGAATATATAGGGAAAATGTTTAAATATGGGCCAATGTGACTCAAGCGAGCGACGTGGCCCAGCGGCCTCTTGTTTAATATACGATGTTGTTTTCGGTCACTCAGGCTGCGGGATAATTTGCTTACTGAAAGGAACATAGTTAATCATAGCTACACTTTGATAAACATTTCTTTGATTTTGAATGCCAATGTTCAAAATGCATTGCAGTGATTTTTTTGGGCCAAAATGCCACCGATATTCGGCTGTTTCCCCTCACAAAAATTAGCTAGTTTTCCCCAATTATATCTATGTGTTTTCCCCAATTTTTAATCTAGGGAAATTTGGCCATTTAAAAAAAAAGGTTACCGTATATTGCTGACAAAGAGTAAATACGTTTTCTTCTTCAGTTTTATTCTCCAAACCACTGCACATGCAAAAAGCTTTTGTAAAGAATATGTAAAACAATGAAGGCATCCATATAAGCAGATATGCAGCGAAGTATATAGTTTCCAGATACACATTAAGCCATATTGTTGACACTTTCATGTTTGACTGCCATTATATGTAGGGTCAGGCCAATAACAGGAAGTGGCCAACAGTATAGGGTTTTACTAAAATCCGAAAAATACAAACAGGAGAGACATTCTGGAAACTTGATTATTAATATAATATTTACAAGATTATGGGTACAATTGCTGGTGAATTAATAATTTATTATTTTCTTTATGATATTAGACAATAAGTGCTTCTTAGAAAAAGTTAATGATATTTATAGAAGGTGTGACTTCCAATACATATTTATTTTATGATTTTAAATCAGATCTGAAATAAACCTCAAACAAAAATTTGATTATTTTATGCATCTTTACCATTTTAATTTACTATGAGTGATTTTTCCCAATTTGAGGAAAATGTCGCTAATTTTTCCCCATTCAAAAGGAGGGGTGGTAGTTTGAAAAACCAAAACAAATCACTGCATTGTAATTCGATATTTCCAAGAGTCATTTAAACTCTAAATGACAGGTTCAATTTACATGCGTGTTACAGATATCACAATTGTTTGTTATGTAATGCTAGTGCATTTGTCTTCAAATTAATGGTAAGGACAAATGATTTCTCCGCATTTATTTCATAAGAAACTGCAAATACTTACAAGTATGCAAGAAAAGGGTTTTTATGCCCCCGAGATCGAAGAATCGGGGGGCATATTGTTTTTGTCCTGTCTGTCATTCTGTCTGAAACTTTAACCTTGCTAATAACTTTTGAACAGTAAGTGATAGAGCTTTGATATTTCACATGAGTATTCCTTGTGACAAGACCTTTCCGTGGGTACCAACATCTTTGACCCCGTGACCTTGGAGTTTGACCTACTTTTTGAAAACTTTAACCTTGCAAATAACTTTTGAACAGTAAGAGATAGAGGTTTGATACTTCACATGAGTATTCCTTGTTACAAGACCTTTCCGTTGGTATTGAACCTTTTGACCTTGACATTTGACCTACTTTTTTTTTTTTATTACATTGGTCATAACTTCTAAATGGTAAATATTAGAGCTTTCATATTGTACATGAGCATTTCTGTTGACAAGATCTTTCTACTGGTACCAAGATATTTGCCCTTGTGACCTTGGCCATCTTCGGAATTGGCCATTATCAGCGGCATTTGTGTTTCACAAACACATTTTGTTTGGTTTTTTTTTTTTTTTTTTTTTGTTTGTTTGCATTTTTGTTTAAATTATCTAAACTTTCAGAATGTTGCATTGGTATACAATAAATATTTGGTAATTTTGAGCAAAGCATAATGTTTTAAAATGTGATTTTATTTGTTTCTCATTCCCTATATATTACTATCGGAGATGTGCACTGGTCGAGTCCACCTAGAAAAATCACTCAGGTGTGACAATCACATTTGGGGTATATCCGGGTAGAGTAAATTAGGCTACCTGAGAGAAATATGGCTCATGTTCTTATTCGTTTCACTCAAACGAACATAAAACATTTATAAAATAAACACAAACACGTTAGATAGGATATGAAGCGCTCTTATGTGCAGTTTTAGTTATTTCGATGATCAAGAAGAACAGTATGTATATATACTAAAATACCCAAATTTTTTGTGACTGATACTTTTTCTAATAAATTTTCTTTGACATAGCCATCTTTAGCTTTGTCCGACCGCCACCGCCCATGCTTTTTAAACAGTCGATCGCAAGCATCTGAAGCTGCGGCTGAAGTAGCGCCACCTGATCTCAGACTGTGAACGCCAAATTTAGCCTTGTCTAAACCAATCTTTTGATGTGCATCCAAGATGATCTCTCTAGCCCTTATGTACGAAATCGGACGATTGTCTGATCTGAGTTTATAAGTATTGGATTTCTTACAAAAGGACAAGGATCTAAACAAGTACTGAGAAGATTGCATATCAGCATTTGACAATTCTAAGTACTTTTCTAACATAATTACAGGACAGGTATCAGAAAATGTTCTAGAAATATACACCTTGTGACCAGTTTTATACACATCTGTCTTGCTTTTAACTATGTTGATTTCGACACAACTAGTTTGTAAATGAACATCTGAAAAGCGAATATTAACTATTTCCGAGAATTTGAAAAAACCTGCAAAACCTAATAAACACATACACAATGTTTTCAAATTGTACAAATTTAAATCTCTTCCCAACGTAGACACAAGAGTCCTCAAGTGTTCAGGTGTAAGCGGTTCCTTTTTGGTAACTGGTTTTGATGTTTCCCTTATTGTCCCTTCCTTAATAGTTTTCACAAGATCAGAGTCACAAGGATCAACATAACCTGCTAGAGAATGTGCCCAACTAATAGCATGAGTAGCTGAATGTATCTTGGCGGACGACCTATATTCCTTTGCTAAGTGAATAATGTAAAGTGCTACGTTGGTCTCCGAAGCAGGAAGAGAATGAATTGCAGGACTGAAGCCGTTGCACCATTTGCAAAAGGTGTTAAACGCATACATGTATTGTTGTATTCTTCGCCTTAGATGCCAGACAGTATTTAGGTAGTTCAGAAACAAGTTCCGATAGACGATAATCTTGTAACTTTCGGCCGATTTCCTTCCATCTGCCCACCTTGAATATATCTGAAAAATGTGTTTTTTAAAACAAAACATTAACGTATAATCTAGAAATATATTTATATAAGGTGTACCAGGACCTTCATCGTCTGCAATACACTTATGTATGACCAGGACCACTTGTCTTCTGCAATACACCCCTCACTTATGCCACTGCTAATAATTCTCTAGGGTGCACCAGGACCTAATCATCTGCAATACACCAACCCCCCTCACGATATGATCGCATCCAAGCGCACAACAAGTATTCCAGAATCAAAATATATGGAACCAAATATACAGTTTTTGTTCTCACCATGAATGAGTATATCTCGAGTATCTCTAAACAAAAGCACGTCTTTCACATAAACCTTATAATAAAGATCTTAATCGAACAACATTGGCCAAAAAGCGGTGGAAGGCCAGTTGGGTATGATCAGTGTACCATGTGCTTTGCATTCTTGTAAATGTTTTACTGTTGAAACTATTAAATGAATGGGAGGAACCAACCAGTTATTTTCACCTATCCAATCTTGTGTAAAACAATCCACTGCTTCCGATTAAGGGTTCCAAAATTTTGATTTGTATCTAACAATTTTACGATTGTTAAAGTTAGCAAATCTATCAACGGAGAAAAGGCCAAACATGGAACTTACAAATTCGAAAAATTCTATAGTAATCTCCCAATCGCCATGATCAATAAATTTGCTAATATAGTCTGCTTTATCGTTTTCCTTTCGCGGAACCCATTGAACATCCAAAGAAATTTTGTTTTTGACACGTATTCTGAAAATATTGTATGCCAAAACTTGTAAGTCATGTTTCATGCTACCGGAATGTACTATCTTTGTGCAATTTTGATTGTCTATAAACCACTTCACTGTCATATTTTGTAATTCTTTCTGAAAAGAAACTAATGCCAACTCTATGGCCTTCAGTTCTCTCCAAGTCGAACTCTTATTTTTCTCATGTTCTTTCCACATCAAATGAAACACTTTTGAATTGACCCCAACAGTGTAAGCACTTCATGCCAAATCACTGGCATCTGAATAAATGATAACATTCTTTCTTTTTAACAGATTGTAGAAATCTTATATTTTCACTATGAATACATTTTATCCAAAAATGAAGTTCATCAAGAACTTGGTCTTGATAATCAAATAATAATCTGGAATCCCACGATTCCCTTTTGGCAATTTCGATAGAAGAAAATCTAGTCATTATATTGCATATATTACCCATCACGGGCGTCATGGAAAAAATTTTCCCCACCACTTTTGCCAGTTCCCTTGCAGTTATGTTGGGAAATTGACCGATTGTTCTTTGTAAACAACTAAAGGTGTCGTCTATTCGTCTATCTGGAACTGAAATGGAAAAAAGCCTTGAATTCCATGTAATACCTAACCATTCAATGACTTGAGTTGGTTTAAATTCTGATTTTTCGAAATTGACCAAGAGTCAAGTATCTGACAACGTTTCTTGGATGAAAGTAGAGTCTAAAATACATTGACTCTCCGTAGAAGCAAACGCCAAACCATCATCTAAATATAATACGATCCTGATGCCACTTTTCCTCAAGAACTTTACAACTGGTCTTAAGCATTTAGTAAAAATAAACGGAGCAGATGAAAGGCCAAAAGGAAGAACAGTATAGCAATAATATTTGTTATTCCACTGAAATCTCAAATAAGTCTGATAATTTTTAGCTATGTCTATGTGATGATATCCAGATTTTAGATCGAATTTGATGCAAAAACAATCTTTTTCGAAGTAATCTAGTGCTGTGTTCCAGTCTTCAAACTTGATCTTATCATACTTTACATATTTATTTTAACCTACTAAGATCACAAATCAACCTCTTTTTGGTCCTGTTTTCGGCAACACTCAAAGGTCTGCAAATAAATGGCTGAAATGGAACTTCTATTATACAACCTTTATTCAATAAGTCCGAAATTTCGGATGTAACAAATTCAGTACTATGAATAGCAGACCTATTATTTTGAAATAACATTTGAGGTGGATTTGAAACAAATGGAATTTCATAGCCAGATTCAATAACTTTCAAAATAAATGAATTTGTACCAATTTCTCTCCATTTGCCAATATTTTTTTGTAAATTGTTTTTTATCATTGATATTTTTGTATAATGTTTCTGACAGAATTTAACCTGGCCAACAAGGGTAAAATAACCAGTACAACCTGTATACTTTTCATTGACTTTGTGGTTTGTTTTTTGGACAGTTTGTTTTCCAGTGTCCAGTAGCGAAACAGCTGAAGCAAACGTCACTGGGTTGTGGTTGACGCCTTGTAGGTTTGCCACGAAAGGGCTGTTGCTGGTATGGAAATGACTGAAACGCTGCAGTAGAATAAGGATCAGAAGAAGCAAGTTGGGCTGCCGAGCCTACTGCTGCCGCTGGTGGGGTTTTGTAGTTTCCATACGGATGGAAGCGCTTGTTCTGTCCCTGCTTTTGTTTGAGGGCCGGTTTTCAGCACTTCGGATTTTCTTTTCGTCATCCGAATTATCCGCTATTTCTCTTGATTGATACTCGTTAACCGTTCTCCAGCCTGCTGACGAGGAATCGGCTATTTCTGGCGGGTTTTCAGTTTCCTTCTTAAATCGCCTATAATAGTCACCGACTCGCTGTCTTTATTATCGAACGCTCTCAATTCTAATTTGTCCAATCTGTCGAGTATTTCTGCGTTGAAGTCGTATTGTGCGCGATTCCCTTCGGATTTGATTTTAAGTGCCGAATTTTCTTTAAATTTCTTTGCGATAATTTCGGTCTGCTCTAATTTAAGCTGGCCTGACAGATTTTGAAATTGAGTGTGTAACACCCCCGTAACGAGCTTGACAACGTCTGAAATTTCTAATGAAGGGTTACCAAGAGTTTCTTTAGGCACTGTGTTGCTGTCGTTGTTCTCCAATAAGGACATTTCATCTCCAGAATCGCCCATGTCAGGTAGACTAGTAAAAGCGTCCGGACTGCACGAGAAAGAGCCTTCGAATGGCTTTACGTAAGGGTTAATGTACGAGTATCGCTCCATTCCTTAAAAGTAATGGACCGAGGCCCCGAAGGGGCTGAGGTCCATTGCTTTTAAGGAATGGAGTGATACGAGTACATTGACCCACTTAAAATCCACATTAATAAAAACTAAACTTTGTGCATTTTCATCATGTCTTACGGTTTTCATTCTTTTGTTGCATGCATTTATATCTACTTGTATAAAGGTTAACCTACTTTCCGAACACTCCATTCCTGAAAAATAATGGAGTGTTCGAACAAAAGAATGACGTCATAGGTGGATTTTAACCGTATGAAATACCTTACACGGGCCCTAACAGCCCGTGCTATGAATATTAATGTCACCTGACTACGTGACAATGCTAACAACCAATAGATGTTAGGAAATGATAACCACGTACACGTGTTTAGGTATCTTCAATAAATACATGGATAAGATGAGAAATGTGTACGTATTTATTAATTCATGTCAGCTTTAAGACGTGAAAATTAGGTAGTACATTGTAATTGCTCATTCGCCAGACGTTCGGCTTTTATAAGCGAGAATCACGGGTCTTTCGTATATGACCTTAAAACAGAGGTCCTGTGTCGCGGCAGGCGTTGGCACGTTAAAGAACCCTTACTGCTACGGCCCTGAGCGCAAATCATAGGTCTAAATTTGTGTTAATTCCACAAATACCCAGCTGGTGACGTCTCAAAATGAGCGAAAAATTCTCGACAAGACGTAAAACAAACAATAAATCCCACATTTCAGTTAATATAAACTAGATATGTCCTAATGGCACTAATACATGTACCCCCGCAGTGAGAAATTGATGTCGAGGCCTGGTTCAAATCATAAAAGCAGAATGTTTTAGAACTTCTTCAAACTTCATCTTTTACTTGCTTTTTCATTAACATTACCATAACATGTAGCGGCTAGTGCACATTATAGCGGAGCTCTAAAAGTTTTCAGTTTTTTTCTTGATATCACATCAGTTATGTATAAGGAGAGAGAAAAAATACTAAACCAGAGTTTTGTCATCATTTATTTTGACACAGTGTGAACGTACTTTATATCAACCGACAATTATTGAAGGCTGCAGTACGCTTCATAATCTCCCAATTTTCCTCGGTAATATCTCAGTAAAGCAAACGCCTCCCGGAAGTAACCGTAATTAACTTGCACCGCTGGTATCTGATGTGACGGTATATCCGCCATACCGTTTTTTCCACGCAGACCAATACTAATGATAACGTCCCCAATGGCTTCGCAATGAGCAATTTTGATTGGTCGTTGATCGTCCTTGATGATGTCATATTCCTGGAAAAGGGCTTTGCCATACAATGGTTTCATTTGATCTCCGTTCCAGAAATGATTTTCAGTTCTCAAAACCATCGTCTTGATGACTTCAGCAGGTCCTTTTTAAGTAAGAATAAACGTTATATTTTTTCTGCTTCTAAATAGCACAATATGTAGATCTACATTCAATTTACAATAACATATATACTACAGTGCAGTTTAACTACATGTCACTGAGACAACCCTTAGTACCTTGACTAACACCTTAATCCACTAGGATTATCGCCTAATTCACGAAACTTAAACGGACAAGAAATACTTGTACATGGCAGATATTTAATTACGCAATACAATTTGAAAAGAGGCCAGTTGTTATCACAGTCTAGTGTACTATCTTAATTCGAAATTGTTTTCTCTGACATTACTTTGAACCAAACGTAACTCGCCATATGACATCTTGATTTCTGTGATGTCAAAAAATAGAGCAGCATTACGTAACTCACCATATGACATCTTGATTTCTGTGACGTCAACAAATAGAGCAGCATTATTGTCCTCCCAGTCGAAAAATAAAATTTCGTCACTAGGGATATTCTTGATGGATTTACTAATGAATTCCACCTCATTTTCATCGCTATCGTTGCTCTTCTTCACAATATATCTGGACCTATTGAAACAATTCATAAAGCTCACTGTTATCCTTTATGACAGAATCATCCTCATCAATATTCAATACATCAATAATTATAGCTCGGTCCGTTCGCGACAAAAAACGAGGTCGTCATATTTCCCATACAAAGTCTATAACCTTTTTATTATATACTTTCAATTTCATTTAGAAACTAACAATAATTTTATTTTTAACAATAACTTTATCGGTTTAACTAAGTAAAGGATGAAAAACACGAAAAAATTGAAAATTAACGGCGTAGAAATTTGATTGTGACGTAATGTTTGCGGGCCGGAATGTTTCCGGGCATATATCGTGTGATATATGCCCGCAAACTTTTAAAGAAAAAAGAAGAGATGAAATTGAAAGTATATAATAACTCTGCTTTATTTGATTGCATTATACAGTCGTACACAAATGCTTGAAGAAATCTTGCAACGTATACAGGGATACTTTCGGGGGATGGTGATAAATAAAGAAACTAGGTTTTAATCAAACATTACCATCACTTACAGTGTAATTCTTCACTATTCTAAACTTCTAAATCATTCTACAAACATATGTATTTTGTATATTGTTTGTCAAATTACATCCCCGTATTTTTGTTTGTTACTACGACCAATGTGTTTCACAAACATATAGCTGTGATTTATAGATTTACAAAAACGACTGATTATACTAAAACACATACATGTACATGTAGGTTGTAAAACAATTGTATGAAACCGCAGAGAAATACTTTTAAAAAATGTGCAATTTGATTAGGCCAAAAGAATATGTGTGTTTGCGGTAACTAGCTGGGAAAAAATAGGGTCGGTAGATCGGATTTTTATTATTTTTATATATATATTTTTTGCTATTCAGTTGATTATTATTTGTGTACTTCTCTTAATCTTGACAGTTTAAAACAACCTCACCAACTGCTAGGGGTGTTGTTATCTCGAACAATTTCCCAACAACCTTACATTCATTGTTCTTCAGTTGGTTACTTGGTTACGTTTAACGTCTCGCCCGAGAATTTTTCACTCATATGGAGACGTCACCATTGCCGGTGAATGGTGCCTATGCTCGGCGCTTACAGACGTTGAGCAGGGAGGGATCTTTATCGTGCCACACCTGCTGTGACACGGAGTCTCAGATTCTGCTGTCTCATCCTACTGCCCCATCTAGTCGCCTATTACAACAAGCAAGTAGTACTAAGGACCTATTCTAACCCGGATCCCTATTATGGGTTCATTATATCGAAGTCATGATATTGGTTGAAAATACATATAAATGCCGTGGATTTTTTGAAATGGTGCAATAACATGTATCGACTCTTTCAGGTGGGCGCATTCTTTTTTTATTGTGAGTAAATGTTATCTATCGGGTTAGGAATTTACAAACCCCTACATTCCAACCTAACTAGTGGATATGGGGTATTTTATAGGTAAAACAATAATGTGGGCACACTCTTTGAAGGTCAGAGATAAGACACTCGCCGTTTTCACTGAACCCCCAGTGGCGGAAGTCGCCATTTGTTTTAGAAGTGGAGTAATTGCAGGTTCGGTTCCGGAAGGAGACGAAATTTTCAGAAAATTTTATATTTTCCGATAAGATAGTTAAGGGTCAGGGCGAAAAAATAGGATCGGTCGGGTGGCCGTAAACACACCCATTTTGTTTTGTTTTGCCTAAATAAATAATTTGGGAGGGAGTTACAGGATCTAGGTCCCTTGTGGATGTGAATTATACAGTAAATATATTGCAAGTTTACTGATAAATGAATACTGTATTGCATATTCTCTACTTACATGACTAACTGTTGATCTTCTGCACCGCTGCCTCGCACATCGTATCCTGCTTCATATTCAATGTATGTTGTTTCATTCATTTCTGTCTTGTTGTGAACAGAAACCTTGAACTGAAAGGGATGTATGGTTAAATTACACACTTTATAATGGTAAAGGTATAATACACTATAATTCACATAACTTTAAAACATTTTGAATTCTGAAATAAAGCATTAAATCTTATTCAATCTTCGGTGATCAGGTCTTCCAACAGTCTGTTAGAATTCCCATCGGCACGAATTGTGCTCCTTTGTTAGCTGACCTGTTTCTATATTCATATGAAGCAAAATTTATTCAAAAACTTATACGGGAGAAGAAAAAATATCTCGCTGTGGCCTTCAATTCGACATTTCGATATATTGATGACGTTTTGTCTAATAACAATAATAACTTTCAATCATGTGTCCATTCGATATATCCCTGTGAGCTCGAAATAAAAGATACCACAGAGTCGTCCACTTCTGCTTCATACTTAGATATTTTATTGAAAGTAGACATTAACGGCAAACTGACAACTCAACTGAATGACAAACGGGATAATTCCAGCTTCTCCATCGTCAACTTCCCATATTTATGTAGCAATTTTCCATTATCACCTGCATATGGTGTTTATATCTCTCAACTGATTCGATACGCAAGAGCTTGTTCTGCGTATAATCAGTTTTTAAATCGAGGCAAGCTACTGACAAACAAGTTGATGGTACAGGGGTTTCAACAGTCTCGATTGAAGTCAGCATTTCGCTAATTCTATGGTTGTTATAACGATCTAGTTCGTCAATACAACCTATCATTGGGTCAAATGCTGTCTGACGTGTTTCATACCGATTGTTAAGCCGTTCTTGCCACACTGATTTAGACTACGGATAACTCTGTTTACCTGATCAGGATATAGGGCTGACAGCAGGTGTGACCTGTCGACAGGGGATGCTTACTCATCCTAGGCACCTGATCCCACCTTTGGTGTGTCCAGGGGTCCATGTTTGCCCAACTATCTATTTTGTATTGCTTGTAGGAGTTATGAGATTGATCACTGTTCGTTATCTTCACCTTTCATTAATTAAAGGCTAGAGCATCATGCTCATTACATGACATATGTCAAAACTTTTCAATATAGCAACTGAAAAGTACAAACAGCTTCACTTTGATGCAATATTGACATTATAAAATAATTTCCCCGTTTTATACACAGCCTAAACAAAAATCAAAATAGCACTACATGGAGATATTGTATTCGCATGTATACCATAGGTTCTAAATCAAAGGTCTGAGATGTTGTGGTGTTTTTATTCCTCAGTTCGTCGAATGTTATCATGACTGTAGATTGATCTAGACTAACTGCAAATTCTATTGTCTTTTTCTCAAGTGTGTCGATGTGTTCTCTGGCCCTCAGTCTGGCGATATACCGATTCTTGTACGGCCAACGGTAGGACATTGAGGAAGAAAAATTTGGATCGCCAACTGCACAAGAGAGGTTTCATCAATAAATACTTCAAGCTCAATCTACTGTAAACATCTAATATTTACCGTTGTATTACAAATAATATTAATAACATAATAGCACATTCAGGGGTGTGATTTTTCCTCTTTTCAGAGGAAATTCTCTGATATGCTTTTCGAAAAAATGAAACACTCTGAATTTGATTTAAAGTGGCAGAAAATGATATTTTTCCAGGTAGGGTGAGGTGTTTTCCTCCCTTTTTGACCAGTTTGCCTCTGATTTCTGAGGAATTCAATCACATCCCTGCACACTGGTAGCAATTGACCGCAGAAAAACCCTACTTCTTAAAGTAGTTTGATCCTTCTTCTCTCACGCTGAATTTTATTTATTTATCTGGCATGTTTTGGAATAACTTAAAATCCGACATGACAGCAATTTTTTTTATTTATCATCATTATAAGATATGATGATAACTTACCAGCTAAACGTTGTGCATACTACAAACATAATCCGGAAATAAAACACAACTGCACACCTTCAACAAACGTTTTCGCATGAATATTTTATAGAGGAGCATGCAAAACATCCTTAAGTCTGTCCTGCAGACGGTACATTGTCAAGTTTCATTATGGATAATGCACATCATGTTTTAAAATGTGTGTAGTTTGTTTTCAGATAATGCTTGTTAGGGGTGTTTCCTATGCTGACATTTCTAATGTCTGTGTATGTTTAGAATTGCATATGCCTGATGCAGTAGATGACATCTGGATGACTTACATTACAGTGCAAAAGATCAGTTAGGTAAAAGTACTTACAAACGACAGGATATTTCTGATTCATATGATGCAAAAACCACGCGACCTTAGACTTAAGCTCAATTCTGGTTTCGAATTCAACTTGGTACGTCGTTTCACCCATCCACACTTCGGTAGATGCCTCTTTGATTTGAATAGAAAACTCGGCAGGCAAGGTCTCATCGTCGACATGAATCTGAAATAAAACAATAGATATGTGTATTTTCACAAAAAAGTCAGTGCCAATACAAAAGTGTTCATCCTTTTGTTTCGATTCACCTGTTCTTAAAGATGCATTGCCAACAGGTCTGTAAGTGTAACAAATCTTTCTCACTGTATACAATTAATGTAGGTTTAAAGTAGTTAGTTTTGCTTCCGTTTTCAGTCATTTTGCTTGAATAAACATATATGTACAATCATGTTGAAAAGTAAGTTTGAAATGACCTCCATTGATGTTTATGGTATTTTCGTATTCACTGCATATGAGATGCATGCACGTGGTAATGGCGTCTTTTTCTTTCGTTGAAATACCTTAGTGTATGCTTCGGTACTTTCGCAGTTGTATCGTAATACTACTACATGTACTTATTATTTTACGTAGCTAAACTGTTAGTGGCGTTGCAAGAGTCTACATGGTGATTAAAGGAGATTGTTTGAGATAACAGGATGCGTCTATAAGGGTATCATTCTTTGCATGTACAGGTACTCATGTATTCGATTGTAATGGACCAAAGTACAAGCAGTCTTGGTGAATTGTAGGACCATGCATGAAAAAAGAGAATAGGAGACAATTAGCCAGAATACATACAACTCCTGCAAATAGTCCTGTTGGGTGCACGTGAAGAAGAATACCCCTAAGATGAATGGTGAGGGTGTGGCTGCATGTCGACACTGCATTGCAGTATGGTCAGTATAATCGTAAACGCTGCTGCTATTTCTTGAATATTTGTCAGTGTTTGCAAGTATAGTCTCCATTCATTGGAGGCTGGCGCATCCTGATTTTTCGTCTGTTTGACCCCTATTCCTGTATATATGTAAATATGTTTCGTGTATCTCATGTACCATTCCATGGTTTGAGCGAAAGAAACTGAACTGAACGCATGATCTTGACCCAGTTGGCAGTCATTTTGAATTTATGAAATGACAGACGTTTTAGTATACATGTAGCATATGATGTTTCAGAAGGTCTGAAACTGTATTCGGCCAGTTTGACTTGGACGCAGGACCTTAAATTTGCGATAGCTTAGCTACTTATTCGCGCATAGCATGTGTCCCTTTCTTGTACTTCAGCCCTATTATAAGTCACCTGACAACAGAGAGAGTATTACCCAGAATGGCAAGGGTGCCAGTTTACCATAGCTATAATAAACGAACACGTAAGAACAAAGAGTTCTGTCGATGAACGAAGAAATACAACTTGTTGACTTTTCATTCTACCTTTAAAAAATATACCGTTGAAAGAATTGGAGGAATGATTGAGAGTAAGAAATTCTATAAGCTCATCTATAAATGCAAAACAAAATCCTGATAATTTTGGATGCTGTTGCGCAAGGGTTGATATAATTACAGTTTTATAAAATCTTGATTAATATACCCACCGCAGAAAAGGCTATTCCAATGACAAAGTTCAAGTAAATCAAACTCGGCTTCATTTTCAGCATGTATAGCATCCCCATTGTCTGACAAACGTATGATGAATGAAATATTCGAAACAGATGGTGGATATTACAATTACTGATACAGTCAATGAACAGATTGACAAAATTAGTTTACATGTGCTTAATGATAATTTGTGTTTAAATTTTTTCAATTATCCATGCAGTTAATATCAAGCATGGGGTTTGAACAGAGTTTACAGAATAAAGGCGTTTCTTTACGTACATACAGGGTGTTTCATAATATATGTTACGTTTTCAATCTATAATTGAACAAACACAGGAAATAGATAAATAAAAAAGTTTATATCATATAACTACATGTATTCATTAAACTCAGTGTGATTAATGCTGAACCTTACTTTCAAATTTAAGAGGACATCTGAATCATTGAACTGAAATTTATTAAATTTCTGAATTACGTCATTTTTATCATGTTCAATCTCATAACGTCAAATTTTACATTAAATGTTCTAAATGACCACTGTCTCTTTCAACAACAAGTTAAAGCCGTTTTTGGGGAAAAAAATTACAACATTGTCACACATTTCTACCGAGACAGTCCTTATATAAAATTTAATGTTCCTTTTGAGTTCGTCCAGTGTCTGTTGTGTTGAGATGTATACCCTATCTTTTAAGAATCCCCATAGAAAAAAGTCCAAAGGGTTTAGATCGGGTGAATGCGGAGGTCATACTCTTTGTGTTCTGTATGATATCAATGTAAAACTTATACGGTACCAATTTTGATGCACCAGATGCGCATTTCGACAAATAATGTTCACAAATCTGTTCACAAATGTTTCCTCAACCAGTTTAAAACTGCAAAAGAAGTGTGGGGTGCAGCTCCATCCTGTTGAAACCAAACAGTCTGTAGATCCATATTTTCTTCACAAGATAGGGAGAAATTTGGTTCTCAATAAATGGAGGTAGCGTTCTGAGTTTACTGTTGCTGTTTCACCATTTTCTTAAAAAAAGAAGGGTCCAATGACTCCCTGACTACTCAATGCAGCCCATACTGTCACCTTTTGTGAATGAAGAGGTTTTTCTTGGTGAAAGTCTGGCTTTTCTGTTGACCAGTATCGCATTTTGCTTATTCACTTCACAGTCTAAGTAAACATGTGCCTCGTCCGAAAACCAAATTTTCTGGAAAATGTCATTTCCTTGCTGAAGCAAACACCTTGCGAATTCAAGTCGGTGTTGGATATCTGATTCCTTGAGGTGCTGCATTACTGAAAGCTTGTAAGGTGTCAACTTCATGTCATATTTCAAAGTTCTGTAAACACTGGAAATACTTGTGTTTTCAGCATTAATTTCCGTAAACACCTGTCTGACACTTTTCTGGGGAGTTTCTGTAACTAAAGTCTTCACTTCCCTGATAAATTCATCGGTTCTTGAAGTCCTTGGTCTTCCCGAGTTGCCATGTCTTGTATCACATACTGTCCCTGTCTTCTCAAACTTTGTCACTAACCCCCTGATGAGCATTCTAGAGAGCTTCTTCTCCTTTAGCATATTTTCCTTCATTAACTTCTGAACGATTTTTGGTGATTTATATTGGTAATAGAGTTTTACAATTTCAGCCTTCTGTTGATCGGTTAAATCCATTTTGAAAGGCATTAAAATTGTGACATCATCGTTCATGTCACGATTAAGCTTAATGACGCAATAATTTCCCGAACTTTTTCACAAGAATAAAAATGTAAGATTTGATGTTTAAGATAAGATATGGTGTGTGTAAAAAGTATGATAAGTAACAAAGATATTTAAAGTTAAAAATGTAACATATATTATGAAACACCCTGTACATGAATGCATGCCCCCCAAACCACCTACCTACACACGAATGTATGCCTCCCAAACCACCTACCTACACACTAATGCATGCCTCCCAAACCACCTACCTACACACGAATGGACCAACATCGGTTGATATGTTTTCCCAAATTGAACACTTCTTTCAGGGCCGTAACTGCCGATGAGGCAGACGAGGCAACTGCCTCGTCTGATTTTTTGGCAAAAAAGAAAATAAAATTATATAAATGTTATATTATAGGATATATGTTTAAAATGAAGACAAGCACCTTTGTCTTTGACACCATATTACGATTCTTTACATAGTACAAATGAAACACAAACATGATAAATTGGGATTTAAAAAGTGTCATTTTCAGTCGTAAAGTCAATCGGCGGCCCCCAATCCCCTGCCTCCCCTGATTTAGAACCCTACTTACGGCCCTGTCTTTCAAAAAGTCTTTATCAAATTCAGTCGAAAGTTTGTATGAAACTTTAATTACTTGGTCAATGCTTTAAAAAAAATCAAAAGTAGACAATGAAGATATAACCGTTAGTAGATCCACACTGTCCCTGTTTTCTTTCTCTCTTTATATCCCCTTCCGATTAAACATCAAATGTTATACTTTCAGAAACAACAAAAAATATCAATACTACAAAACTCATTAAAAAAAGTAATGTCAGAAAATTATTTGAATTTATTCCTTTATATAAAGCACTCAAATGTCTCTATATATGCAGATGATACATCTCAGGATGTTTCACATCAATCTATTGATGTTATTGAGCAAAGGTTACATGATGATCTTTTAATCTCTATGAAATGGATGGAAAGTAATAAACGTACGATGAATTTAGCGAAAACACAATGTATGTTGATTGGCACTGCACAAAAACTCTCAAAGTGTAGAAAAATGTGTATCAAAGTAGGAGATATTGTTTTAGATACTGTTAAAACGGCCAAACTTCTTGGTGTACAAATAGATGAATGTCTAACCTGGTCTGTACACATTGATTCTTTATGCAAGAAACTTTCACAGAAAATAGGCATTTTACGTCGTCTGCAAACTTTTATGTCAAATGCAGCATTATTGAAAATTTATAACACTGTTATATTTCCTCATTTTAATTATTGTTGCACAGTTTGGTGCTCAACCAAAAACAGGGTTTTTATTGACAGACTCTTTAAGTTACAGAAAAGGGCAGCCAGAATTATATTGAAGGTGAAAGTAACTCAGACTTCTACAGCTGATATTCTTAGTGTTCTTAAATGGATGCCTGTTCATGATTATTTTGTATATAGAAAACTAGTGCTTGCTTTTAAGGTTCTTAATAACATGAAACCAGAATATATGAACGTTTTTAATTTTGTCAGCCAAGTTAGTTCCAGAACAACAAGAAGTAGCGATAGTGGCATTTTATATTTACCAAAAGTTCGAACTGAATATTATAAACGGTCTTTTAAGGTATCCTCCACAATTTTATGGAATCAGTTGCCCAAGTCTGTCAGAAGCTGTGGTTCTATTACATCTTTTAAATCAGCATATTTGCAGCATTATTTCTCAAATAAGTGATATATAGATATGATGTGTATGTATGTGTGTATATGTATGTGTGTGTGTGTATGTATGTATGTATATCTATATGTATGTATGTGTATATGTATATATATATATATATATATATATATGTGTGTGTGTGTGTATATATATATATATATATATATATATATATATATATATATATATATATATAAAGAAATAGAATAAACAGTACACAAAGTTAAAAATTTAACGCAAGCGCTTTCATTTTATAATCCTCAGGCGTTACATTTTAAAATAGTTAAGTTGAATTGGTGCAATGGGCAACTCCCCAGTTACATGTACCCCGTAAAAATCACCATGCAGCTGATCAGCTGTCTATTATATATCTCCCGGATGTACCATATACATGTATTTATCGTGTAGATGTATATAGAAATGCTTTCCCAAAATGTTGAAGACAAAATCATATTGTTAATTATTTATGCTTAAAAGAGACATAGGCAATAATAAAAATTAAAACTTGTTTTCCAATCCAATCATTGGTTGAAGAAATATGATTCTTTCTTTGATTATAACAGTGGGGATCAGGATTACAATAGATTCTCAGTACCCCTTGCTTGCCCGAGGCGACTAAATGGGGTGGTCCTTCGGATGAAACCACAAAAACCGAGGTCCGTGTCACAGCAGGTGTGGCACGATAAAGATCCATTCTTGCTCAAAGCAGTAATCCCTGAGCCAGGCCTAAAATTTGCACCCTTTCATCGACAATTGTGACATCTCGAGCAATGTAGAACCATGCAGGACTGGTTTCATACTGAAACCGATTAAACCTTTGACATAACAGGACAAGTTTCATTTGCTGAATAGTGGCAGATTTAGAAGGGTTACAGTAATTGCACCCCCTCTCTTTTTGGTAAATCATTTTAATCGAAATAGTCAATTTGGGCTCTTCAGCAACTCCTTTCTGAATGGTCAAGATACAAACATGGGTTTCGCCCCTCTTTGAAAATCTATGAACAATTACCTAAAATAAGCTGGGACTTTAGTGAGGTGAAAAAAGCAACAACAAAAAATGTTTGTGCTGTCCTTTCAATGCATTGCATTTGGTTTGGTTCTTTGCATGAACACTTCAACGTTGCATTGTCAGTGCACAAACAAGTTGTCGTATTTATTTTACCTGAAACTTAAATTCCATACTTGCAACTTCAAGTTTATTGGCGTTTATTTTATTTTTAGATATGAAGTAAAGTTGAGATTTTATTGCCGTGATACTTCCGAGTATGATTTAAATCTGAATTAAACGTGGAAGTTGATGTAAAATGTAGATTTGATGAAATCTAATTTTATTAAACACAGTTTTCCCCCCAGGCAGTGTGATTGATTAGCTCTACGTCAACATTACCACGCTGCTCAGTTTTCTTTCTGTCTTTATATATCCCCTTCAAAGTAAAACTATCTCTTTAAAAAAATTAACAATACTACAAAACTCAGTTTCTAACCTCTTTGAAATATAAAGGTAGTGCCAGAAAAATGATTCGCGTGTTATTCCTTTGCATAATGTCTGTGGGTGGATTGTATGTAGCGTGAAAAATTACATGCATAAGTTACATTAGCAATAACTACACTCCGGTACATAAATTATCGCCATTATCAACTCCATATAATTAGGACCCAGTCCCACGTAGTCAAGTCTATTACAGCACAAAGTCACGGGTATAGACTTGCTGACAACGGCCACATTGTTTCGCACCATTGTTCGTGTCGTTAGTCATTCTGTAGTGTTTTATATAATTTTTCACCCGATACCCTTGAGTATATGTATAAAGTTGTTGGTTTAAAGTGCTTTTTTTCTCTCAAGGAAATTTCAGCCTTCGTTTTTAAAAGGTATAAATCTTTTCCAGATTTTTTTTTTCTTGTGCGAGTTGACTCAAATTTTCATATTCACTCTCTCTCTCTCTCTATGAGCATTTATCATTATGAAAATTGAATACTTCTGGAATGTTCAATGTCTGCTATACTATTTTACATTTTGATTGATTTTGTCACCCCCCCCCCACCCCACCCACCCCCCTCTAATTTTTCTAACTACCTAGCAGATCATAGTAACTATTGTTATCCCGTTATCAGCAACACGTTGTGAATTCTTAACTAAATACGGTAGACTTCAACGTGGCTCAATGTACTTAAAAAGAATGAAGCTAAAAAATAAAGATTAAATACATATGTACAGTATATGTTTATTTTGTGTAACACATCTTCTATTTAAGCATATTTGCTTGGTGGAGAGGGGGGGGGGGGGGTCACGATTTATGTCTGATTGACGCTGTAATCTTTCATCATCGCTTAAAAATATTTAGCATATTTTCCCACTACACTTGCTTTAAAATAAACAATCATTATAAACCCATGATAAACAAAAACTCGCAGCTAAATTATATATATATATATATATATATATATATATATATATATATATATTGTTTATGCACTTTAATGGGAGAGAGAAAAAAAAGAGAGGAGAAAGAGGTAGATATAACGATAGATAAATGAGAGAGAGAGAGCGTATTGATTTATTGTTTACGCGTCTGTAGGATCCACCACTTTGCAATTTCGTCGAGCAAGGGCAGATAACTCTAAAGTGTAAACACAAATTTGAACGTGACATTAATATAATTGCATCTATGCATAGACAGGCAAGGCTGACAAGATCAAGAACATTCATTAGCACCTTATTTGATCGTGGGCAGCTTTATCAAGGAGACCTTATCACCATTTTTAAAGTAATCGCCATTACCAGAAGATGGGGAAAGTACAGGTTTATTGTGGAGTGCTCGTACATGCTACAAAGGACGAGTGCATGCAAATCTTGCAGAAACATGCAATCGCTGTGAAAGACGGAAAGGTAAGAGATTAAAAGTAAAGTGGATGATGTTACCATTCTAAGATAAGGCATTGAAGTGTGCTTCGTGTATACCACATTCTAGTTACATTGTCATAGAATACAATTATCAAAATTTATATCAAAATATAGGCGCTATTCCGGTCGTCCACGTCCATGACGTAGGTATTTACACACCTCGTGGTCAATCTCAGGAACCGGTGATTGTGTCTGTAATAATAATAGGGGTCTAATTTTCATTAGAGGGTGGTATGGTATAGACCTCTACTGTTATTATCACAGACACAAGTGAGGGTTAAGAACACGTACTTGATACAAAATTAGAATTAAGCATGGGTTGAGATGTATACATGTTTTGGAAGTAAAATATCAATCGGAACTCATCGAATGTCTCGCACACTCGACATAGATCTCGGATGTAATACGATGGCATCCATGAGCGAATTTGATGCATTGCTGTGACGTCACAATTGACAATGCATCAAATTCGCTCATGGATGCCATCGTATTACATCCGAGATCTATGTCGAGTGCGCGAGACATTCGAGGAGTTCCGATTGAGTAAAATATAGAAAGAAAAAAAACTCTAAACACTTTGTAGAAATAAATATAGAAAAAAACTCTAAACACTTTGTAGAAATATTTCGACCGTGTTACCGGTCTTCTTCAGTCGTGTGCAACGTAACGCACGACTACATACACAAAAGTACTATGACGTAACAGTAAGTATTATAAACGTCAAAGTTGATATTGCGCGAAAAACATTATATATATATTGTTTTGGCTTAGTTTGGTTGTAGTAAGTTCAAAATAAAATAGCTTAGTTTGGTTGAATAAGTGCAAATATAAAATAACAGCTAGAGCGATAAGTTTTAATCTTGCTTCAACCGACTACATGTACCTCGTTATATGCCCTGGTTGATAAAAAAGTATTAAAACTTATTGATCGAGGCTTTTATCAAGCCTGAGTGTACATGCACTGATAATTTTTATATACTCTCTAGGGGTCAATTGAAAACAGAATGCCCACTAAACCAGCGATGATGTAAGATTTTCTTACATATGTAGTATAACCCTGTTACGCTGTACCTACATAATGCACTTCATGTGTTTGGTGTTTGTTCTCATAGTATATGATGATTAATCTTGTCAATATAAATGAATTTCGAATTTGTTCGTTGAGTTCCGTGGTTTGCAAAGATGGAAATGCATGCAGAGTGATTGTCTATACATTTATATTACTGTGTCGTCAGACAGGCTGATGGACTAACTGGTAGTCTTAAGACTCGTGTCCCCAGCATCGTCAGAAACTTCCAAGAGAAGCGAGATCGCGAAACCAACGGGATTTCGGCGTTGTCACGAAGGCGAAGGACAAGCGTGCAATACCATGCCTTCTTGTCAAATAGATTTAAAAATATATACACAGTGTACATGCAGTATCTGCAAATCTCCTATATCTTGTATATATATACAACCAAGGTAACTAAATCGATCGTCCGCACTTGTGATTTGACAGAAAATGACTAGAATAAAATGCTACACAATGATTGTTCTTACTGTGAAGTACAATAGTGTGTGTATATATATATATATATATATATATATATATATATATATATATATATATAAAGCACTAAATAATCACAACTAGGTACTGAAAATTTTCGCCCCAGCCCGGGGTCGAACCAGCGACGTACGGCACCCACCGCCTAGCAAGATTGTCAAATATATATATATATATATATATACATACATGCACCTTGTATACGGGGTTGTATTGTACAAACGAAATTAACAGTCACGTGTCGGTGCAGGATTTTGTATACCTGCGCTACAGGAGGGACGAAAATTCGATTTGTTTGGAATATCTAAAATTAGTGGTATTTTAGGTGGTGATTGGATATTTATGATAGAATTAACAAATATAAATGTCTTGTATGAGACGGATCCCGGTACTTGTCTTGAATCGTAAGGATGCAGAATTACACCTATAGTTAGCCCCGCATTTCCTGGATCTCTATGACAGAATAACGCACTATATACAGTGCAGCTTCTTTCATACACCGCGGCGATCCGGGATTGAATGGGTCGCCCACTCGGACACGTTGGTTTACACCGAATATTCGGAGTCGTTTCCTCCCACACCAAAGTTTCTGAGCCTTCGACAGACATCACAGATATAAGATGTGGAACATGTTTAAATCAAACTAAAATAGATAGAGAGTAAACATATCTTATAGATACGTGTAAATTCTAAATTTTCAAAACTCTCGTCAAAAGTCAGGAAACTAATGTTTACGTAAATATATTAAATATAATTTCAATTTAAAATCATTTTTAAACCATAATACCCACACATATTTTATATCCCATCTCAGACGTCCATTGAAGCAAGTGTTCTCTCGGAGAGTATTGCAAAAGCAATGTATGTCCCCTACTGGCGCCCCATATTTATTTGAAGGATGTCATGACATGTAGGCTACGTGCATACAAGAATTATTTCAGTTGTTGTTTATTAGTCAAAATCAAATACAGCTTATAGACATAATACACAATGTAATCCATCTAAAAACATATAAAGGTCAAGAAAGAATAGAAATTGTGCTTATACAGTACATTGGTATTTCTAATTTAAGTTAACCCTGTCAGAGAAAAGTTTGACAATTTTCATTAGCTGTAACGAACGTGAACTTAAAGTATATCTACTCATTCAATAATCTACTCATTCAATAACCACACAAAAATTCAGATGAACATGTATATAATGTAATTATTGTGTAACACATTTATGTAATTGACAAACATTTCAAGATTCTGGTATGTCAAATATAACACTATTCAATATACGTCTCGGACACTTAATATGCATATAATACATGTACAGCCATCAGATGATTCCATTGAGAAATCAATTTTAATATTTACACGGAATAGATGTTTTTAGAAATAGTTAAAAGTTTTAAAGCGTACCTGTCATGAAATCATTGCAATCGATTTTCCTTAAACAAGTTTTTATACACTCTAGAGATAAACTTGATGTATGTACAGAATTGTTTAAAGTGTATTTGTAGTAAGATTATTCGTGTATAATAATACATGATATATACTTTTAATAAAATTGATATTTCAGTGGTATAGGGAGGGGGTGGGCTCATTAGCTACAATTTCAAAAGTGATACTCCGAGTTCGAGGTATGCATTAATTGTTTATTTTACAAAGTCTATCTTTTATTATATATGACGAATCATATACAATTATATACATGTATAAGCTTTAGATATACATGTACATGGAAGATATTACAAACTGCTTGATGGGGACAAGAGGATGTGACGATTGTCTTCATATAGCTTTAGTAACTATACACATGTATATATGTAATATGTTCATGTACCATCTTTTAAGGAAGTACTAGTATTTAGTTATTTCCTTTTGCCTGTCTTTTGTCCATTATTATTTAAATTTTCATTGTTTTTATACCCCACCCCCCCCGCAACAAGTTGTGTGTGTGTGTGTGGGGGGGGGGGGGGTTATACTGGAATCGGGTTGTCCGTCTGTCCGTCCGTCCGTCTGTAGACGCAATGGTTTCCGGGCTCTAAAGCATTATCCTTTCCACCTACCGTCACCATATCATATATATGGACTACCCATGGGGTGAAGATGTCCCCTATCGATTTTGGGGTCAAAAGGTCAAAGGTCAAGCGCACTGGACATCGAAGTAGCAATATGGTTTCCATTTAAATTCTTTAATGGCTTTTTTCATCGCATGGAGATGCTGTGTTCCTAGATACCTTTTGGATCATAATACTGAAGTTTTACCTATTACCAACACCCTTTGGGAGATTGGGGTAAGCGGGGGGTATTCTTAGTGAGCATTGCTCACATTACCTCTTGTTGCCTTTGATATCTTTATGAATCATAATGATAGCTAACGTGCTCCATGAAGTCTGCTTGCGTAAAGCGTCGCTGTTCATACCCTAATGTTATTATTCAAATCTCATGATTGAGAAATCCACACCAAAAAAAATTGTCCCAAATGCTCATTAAATGAGATTGAAGAGATACGTTTCATTTTTGATTTGAGGAAAAATATGTTCTTTGATATTGCTTTTCAATGTTAATTCTTTGATTAAAGATTGTGTGTCCTTGGATAACTTCTGTGGTTGATGAATTGTGAATTTAGAGACATTTTGTGCAGCATGTCGGAAACGTTACATGTACAAATGTATCATTTGCATGCCTGTATCAACGCTTCTATATCTGTCAACCTGATTGTAAATTTGATTTATAAATGTCAGTATGTACATATGTAATGTGCATGATCTACTTTCAGCAGAAGTGGATCAATAGGATCAATAATTCTTCTGTAGCATTTCTTGCTGATTTTTGTGGATAGTGCATGCATGTATAAATGTATAATATATACTGAACATTGCTGTTACATTACTATAGTGGTTATATCATGTGCACAGTTATGTAAATTCTTTTAATATATTTACATTTCTAATGTTTTTGTCATTGATATCTTTACACATTGTAATGATAGACGTTTCCTCTTCAACGCACTGCAGTTGTAAGCAACGCGCGGCGTATGAATATTAATTAATATAGTCCGTCCATTTCAACGGGTGGGAATTTCAACGCGGCGTACGAATATTGATGATTATAGTTCCTCCATTTTAACGGGTGGGAATTCCGACAGAAATGAAAGTAGGATGTAAATATAAGAAGTAAATTTCAGTTTTGAAAATACGCGGGGGCATAAACTGTGTTGCTTTGCGTTATTTATTTCTTGAATATATCTGTATGATTAATACATCATTAAACAGAAATGTATTGATATTTGTGTAGTTTCACCAACTCTTGTTGCTTTTTAGGCCACCTTAGTCACTCAGGTGACCTATCGCTATTGGTTTGCGTCCATCGTCTGTCGGGCGTCGTGTTAACCGTCATTAAATATTTTAAACTTCTTGATAACTACCTTTCCATGCAATTCTTTTCAAATTTGTTAACGAGCATCTTTTGGACAAAGGGGATATAAATTGTAAATTTCAGAACTTCTGTACCTTCAGAGCCTTAGTAGCAGGACAAAAACTGCCAAAAAATGACCAATTTTTCTTCTTTATAACCACGAATCTGTAAGCAAAACTAAATACATCGTCATATCGAGCAATAAGGCCTTCACCACAATTTTAAAATTTCATAATCCCCAGGGTAGAGGTTCTGACACCAAGGCGAGGTCAAGCTTTGCAAATAGTGTTTATGTGTAAAACAAGTATATAACACTTCTTTAATGCTATTGATACTAAATTGAACCTAGATAGGTATTTAGAAAGACCAGGTGACCCTTTACCAAAATTGTAAATTTCATGATCCTTGGGGTAGAGGTTTTTAGTACCAGGGTGGAGTTAAAATTATCATAATTAATGTCCCTTATCATTTGAAAAAATTCTTTAATTTTGCTGAGACTGTATAAAAACTAAATGTTTATTTACATGAAGGAAAAGAAAAAAAAGGATGCACCAACATAGTGAGTTTCACAAGTCCAGGATTCTGACTCTAGGACGGGTCCAAAATAGTCATACAGTGTGGATATAACATATACATGTATTATGTAATCATCATCATCATCATCATCAATAGGGCAATTCCCGGAGGCATTGAAGTTTCAAGAACACATCTTGTTCTATACTGCTGCTGAATTTTAGAATATAGCTTAGATAGGTTTCAAGAAAACATCTTCGTAGCCCACCGGGCTAGTGATACATTGAACTAATACTCAGTTGATACATGTAAGGATTGTCGGCCTCTTGTTCAAATATTTAAACACTTGCCTTGTATTATAAAGTTCAATTATTTCTGAAAGTTTGCTATGAATTAACGTACAAGTTCACTAACTATGACTTTGTATTGTACAATATTACAGACACTGGAGTTAACGTTATTGTATGTTTATAAATGATTATATAATGTATGATGTAATTTTCAATATTGGCCGCTAATTGTTATCTAATCTATCTGTAGATATTTGATGGTCCTGGAGGTTTTACATCGTAGTGTACTGCTATGTCATAAATAACCCATGAAAATTGTTTACACTTTCTCTTATTGCTTTTCAGATTGTTTTTGTGGAAGACATAGAGAAATTTCAACAGAGAACGAATGAAAAGGAGCATGAAATTATAGAAATTGGTGAAAAGTAGGTATAATACCCAAGCATTATGGGCATTATTGATATCAAAATCTATGAAAATTGACAGCATTTACATCACTCAAAGTTATAGAGGTGTGGTATGTTCAGTACTGGTCATTCTGTATTTCAAGGCTAAACAATGCAACTCATCGCATTAAAATAGAATGTTTTCTGTTCCATTCGAATGAGAATTCATGAATATTATTTATACTGATAACTACCTATCTATGTAATATCGTATCCTATTAATTATCCTGATAACTACCTATCGATGTAATATCGTATCCTATTAATTATCCTGATAACTACATATCGATGTAATATCGTATCCTATTAATTATCCTGATAACTACATATCGATGTAATATCGTATCCTATTAATTATCCTGATAACTACATATCGATGTAATATCGTATCCTATTAATTATCCTGATAACTACATATCGATGTAATATCGTATCCTATTAATTATCCTGATAACTACATATCGATGTAATATCGTATCCTATTAATTATCCTGATAACTACATATCGATGTAATATCGTATCCTATTAATTATCCTGATAACTACATATCGATGTAATATCGTATCCTATTAATTATCCTGATAACTACATATCGATGTAATATCGTATCCTATTAATTATCCTGATAACTACATATCGATGTAATATCGTATCCTATTAATTATCCTGATAACTACATATCGATGTAATATCGTATCCTATTAATTATCCTGATAACTACATATCGATGTAATATCGTATCCTATTAATTATCCTGATAACTACATATCGATGTAATATCGTATCCTATTAATTATCCTGATAACAACATATCGATGTAATATCGTATCCTATTAATTATCCTGATAACAACATATCGATGTAATATCGTATCCTATTAATTATCCTGATAACTACATATCGATGTAATATCGTATCCTATTAATTATCCTGATAACTACATATCGATGTAATATCGTATCCTATTAATTATCCTGATAACTACATATCGATGTAATATCGTATCCTATTAATTATCCTGATAACTACATATCGATGTAATATCGTATCCTATTAATTATCCTGATAACTACATATCGATGTAATATCGTATCCTATTTCAGTGCGTTTCTTATGCCGGGGATGATTGACACTCATATCCATGCCCCTCAATATCCAAACGCTGGTAAGGGCCTGGATAGGGGCCTGTTGGAATGGCTCAAGTCTTACACATTCCCCACGGAAGCCAAATTCCAGGAACTTGAATTTGCTAAAACTGTCTACAAAAGGGTTGTGGTAAGATCATGTTATAGTCGATGATAGTCGCCCTTTGTAAATTTTACACCATCTCACACCATATCGGTGGGTATAAAAAGAAAAGTATACATGTACATATATTAAAGGATTTGTACTTGCTCAGAATGCAAAGGATTGAATTTAAAAAAAAAACAACCTTCGTTAGAGTGCATACTAATACTGAATTATATTCATTAAGTGTGTTTAATAGGATATTAGAATTGCAACATATTCTGTATCAAAATGTAGATATTTGTGTATTCTGCTAGCTACATGTAGGTGGTGTGATTATAGCAAAATTCTTGATGAAACCATCTATGCATACACTCTACTTATAGGCATGTTCAGTTGTGCATTTCAATCCATGCTGAGTACATCTGTCAATATGTTTACTTCAGTTCACTGTACTCTCTTAAACCATGCATATACAAATATAAAATCTAAGATGGACTCGTTCTCTTATATCGAGATTTTCAAACCATATGTAACTTGTCTATTTTAAAAATCTTTCCACTTCATATATACATGATCACAGACACACATTTCTTTGTTTTACAATTAAGCTGACGCCCCCCCCCCCCTTCCCCAAAAGAATATTTTCAAGTGTTTGTTTCTCTAACGTGTCATTGAATAGAATAGTACATGGAGCGACTTTTTAAAGAGGTCATTATTTAAGCCTTATTTCTACTGATATTTAGCTTCCATTCCGTGCAGTACATGTAATTTTAAAGTTATTAAGGTCATTTTGCCGACCACCTGTTGATTCAGCTGTTGTTACAATCTCTACTGGTTTTAAAACTGGACAATTGGCCAACTGTATAGCAAGTGACTGCCATTTATATTGTGCCAGGGACTTTTGGTACAATTGTGTATGACACGTAAGAGAGTGGAATATCAAATGTAATTTTACATCGAGGTCAATATTAGCAGTCAATACTCGCCGTTTACATTAACTTTTCACAGTAGTTTGTCCGCCGACAGGTTTATGGATATCATTATCGTCATTATGTTTCATGAGCAGACCAGTAAATATATAATTGTAGCATTTACTTCCAGAAATATGCATACATGTATATACAATTAACTGAATGAAACAAAATCACTGTGAAATGTCATTATACGGTGAATATTGACCGCAAAGACAGACCCATCGATATATGTTCTCCATTTACACCCCAATTTCATTCTTTTTTTAAATGCAAGTACATCTACATGTATACCGTAACATACCATACAGTTCACATGGATTTTGAACAATAATTATTATACGGAAAGCGAAAGATGTACAGAAATATACATTCTGATGTACGTTTCCAAGCTTTTAAGACAATACCGTTAATTAAGAAATAAATTGAATTTTTTGAAAATTGAAGCGTTGCATATTTCCAGACATACCCTCATATAATTTGAATCTTACATTTACATTCTACTTTCATTTCTGTCGAAATTTTCAGCCTACTACATGTATTTTCATCAAGATCCTTACACTTGTTGTTTACAATTGCAGCCTCTCATGAAGAAATGACCATTATTACAATTTGTAAAGATGTAAAAGGCAAAATCATAACAAAAGTCAAATTTAGTAGATCTTTCATTAGGCTAGGTGTCACATGTATTTAAATTCTCTCTCTCTCTCTCTCTCTCTCTCTCTCTCTCTCTCTCTCTCTCTCTCTCCCAGTATTTTCTCAGAAAGCTACAGTTTGGCAGCTATTGTTAATACATACATGTGGATGTATTTTGCTCACTCAGGGGTCTTCATCGCATTTATAAAGAAATGACAGTGGTCCAATAACTATTAATTAGTGGTGATATTTGTGAATCGGCCCACTGGCTCAACAACTCCTTAATTTTACAAGTATATTCTTTGACTGGAATACTTGAGATCAATAGATTTTGATGTTTCTCTTGCTGAAATCCGTAATTGGTAATCACGCTTTTAACAGGGGCGAACTTTAGAGAATGGGACAACAATGGCCAGTTATTACGGGACGATCCATCTAGAAGCATGTCTGGCATTGTGTGACATCATAGGTGAGGCTTTTCTTATGCATGTAAGTCATTTGATGTACGGGAACGCAAAATCAATTTCTAAGCAAAGGGCACTTAACCAGTAGAAATGTCTGTAAATTTTAATTTACAGGGATGGTGCAAAAGAGGGTGTTGCACAGGGGCGAGATATTTCCCAATACTGTTCATTATTTCACTAAGAATGAATGACATACATGTGTATGTCACAATTTTTTAAAGATAAGTACTCCATTGATTACCGGGTAATGCGAAATTAAAAAAAAATATATATGTACACCCCATCTAAATTCATGGTGCGTCTGATTAGCTCAGCAGACAAGGGTGTTCAGATGGCATTCTATATTACATGTATATTAATATCGTACGTTCGAGTTCCACAGGAAGTATACGTGTATCTTATTCTTAATGCTACATGAGGCAAAATTCTTAATTTCTAACATCACAGCTTTATTACATATATTCTATATTTTTCATTCATGTATGTGTTACATCCTTAAAAGTCTCTGGGTCCCTCATCTAAAAATACATTTCAACCATTAGTGTCTGATTTTCATTTTGGGTATGAACTGCGACGCTTCACGCCAATTTAACTTCACGTAGCGCGTTAGTACTTCATGAAAAGCATGCCAACGTAAAGCGTTGTATTTCATATCCTCATTGTTTACATTCTACAGACGTTCTTTCCTTTCTGTGGGAATTTCCAGGCGTGCAAACAGATGCGCTTCATGTATATTTATCAGTATTCATACGCACATTGTTTAAAAGTGCAACGCATTCATCTTTAAAATTTGCAGAGATACTTTGGAAATGTAAATATCAAAATATGCAATGCCATGTCTCCATGAGAGTTTCAATACATAAATAAGTGCTATACGTTTATTCATGATACATGTGCTCTAAACTTAAGACTGCATCCTTCTAGACTCTGATTTTCTATACAGAGGAAAACATTTGACAGAAATCAATTTCTTGGTATTATATTAGATATTCAGGGTTTTCCATTTGAAATCCTGTTTCTTTGTTCAGTCTTGTACACCAGTAAACTCTTAGTTTTCTTTAAAAGTATGTATACATTATTTAAGCAATATTTATTTTTATTACTACATTAAAGGTGTTGTGTATCGGTTCTAATTCCATTATGCAATGTGTTGTTTATTACTGTTTTAGTGGGGGTGAATGGGTTTTAAAGGAAAACATCTGTTCTGCCTTTAAAGAAATAGTTTTTTAGCTCACCTGAGCTGAAAGTTCAAGTGAGCTTTTCTGATTGCCTGTTGTCTGTCATCTGTCTGTAAACTTTTCACATTTTCGACTTCTTCTCCAGAACCAATGGACCAATTTCAACCAAACATAACAAAAAGCTTCCTTGGGTAAAGGGCTTTCAAGTTTGTTTAAATAAAGGGCCATGCCCCCTTCAAAGGGGAAGTAATCACAAAAATGCAAAAATAAGGTGGAGTCATTCAAAAATCTTCTCAAGAACCACTGAACCAGAAGAGCTGATATTTACATGAAAGCTTCCTGACATGGTGGAGATTCAAGTTTGTTAAAATAATGACCTGGGGGGGGGGGGGGTAAGGGGCCACAATAGGGGATCAATTTTTTACATACAAATAAATTAATAAAATCTTTAAAACTCTTCTCAAGAACCACTGGGCTAGGAAATTACAAATTTACATGAAAGCTTCCTGATATAGTGCAGATTCAAGTTTGTTAAAATCCTGCCCCCCCCCCCCCCCCCCCCAGCTTCCTGATATAGAGCAGATTCAAGTTTGTTAAAAATCATGCCCCCTCCCCCCCCCCTCCCAGCTTCCTGATATAGAGCAGATTCAAGTTTGTTCAAATCATGGCCCCCAGGGATAGGATTGGGCCCATAATAGGAGGATCAAAGTTATATAGGAAAAATCTTTAAAAATTCTTCTTCTCAAGAAACACTAGGCCACAAGAGCTGAAATTTACATGAAAGCTTCCTGCCATAGTGCATATTCAAATTTGTTCAAATCATGGCCCCCGGGGATAGGATGAGGCCACAATGGGGGGCCAAAGTTTTACATACAAATATATAGAGAAAATCTTTAAAAATCTTTCTCTCAAGAACCATTGGGCTAGGAAAGTACAAATTTACATGAAAGCCAGATTCAAGTTTGTTAAAATCATGGCCCCCGGGGGTAGGATGGGGCCACAATAAGGGATCAAAGTTTTACATGCAAATATGTAGGGAAAATCATTAAAAGTCTTCTTCTGAAGAATCACTTGGTCTGAAAAGTTTACAATTAGATGAAAACTTCCTGACATAGTGCGGATTCAAGTTTGTTCAAATCATCCTCCCCCGGGGATAGGATGGGTCCACAATAGGGGATCAAAGTTTTACATACAACTATATTGAGAAAATCTTTAAAAATCTTCTTTTCAAGAACCATTAAGCCATAGAAGTTTACATGAAAGCTTCCTGACATAGTGAGTGTCGATTCAAGTTTGTAAAAATCATGACCCCTGGGGGTAGCATTGGGCCACAATAGAAATCAAAGTTTTGCATGCAAATATATAGGGAAAACCTTTGAATATGGACTAAGGTGACTCAGGTGAGCAATGTGGCCCATGGACCTCTTGTCTAACGTTTGAGAATATACACGTGTATGAAATTTGCTAAGTTTTTGGCACATTCATAATGATAAAAGTGTTGACTTTAATACTTATACATTAAAAAGATTTAAAATACATTCAGCGAGAAGGTGTTTACAAACTTACTCACAGAGTGAGGCCTGAGTGACCGACGAATAGAGAATTACAAACATACTCACAGAGTGGGGCCAGAATGGACAACGAATAGAGAATTACAAACATACTCACAGAGTGGGGCCAGAATGGACAACGAATAGAGAATTACAAACATACTCACAGAGTGGGGCCAGAATGGACAACGAATAGAGAATTACAAACATACTCACAGAGTGGGGCCAGAATGGACAACGAATAGAGAATTACAAACTTACAGAGTGAGGTCAGAGTGTCCGACGAATAGAGAATTACAAACATAATCACAGAGTGAGGCCAGAGTGTCCGACGAATAGAGAATTACAAACTTACAGAGTGTCCGACGAATAGAGAATTACAAACTTACAGAGTGAGGCCAGAGTGTCCGAAGAATTGTAGAGATAGCAAATTCCAAGTACAATGTAAAAGAAAAATTCTACATGTACATACAGTATGTAATGGTTATACTGGAATTCACCAATTAGCGTTTATTGTATACGCTTCATGTATTTTAATTGTACTTTTCACTGTAAATTCGTATAATGCATTATTTTTCATATGATCTTACTTATAGGCAAGCCTTAACACGAGTTTAAACGCTATTTCAGGGAACTTAATTATCTACCTCACTTTTAGGGGAAATGACAATAAACGTACAACACCTTCTTTAAAATGTACTAATATACTGTAAATTTCGCACCAGTAAAACACTACAAAAATATTAATTAACCTCATCAGTTTAGCAATGCAAAATACATGCAGTAACTTTGAGCAAAGTGTGTAAATATTTAAGAAATAATGGTTGCGTTTTCATGTATGTTGCAGGATAACCTCCAAGGTCGATAAATATTGTTTTGAAATATAATAGCCGAGGCGTTAGCCGAGGCTTTTATATATTTCAAACAACAGAGGTTATCCTGCAATATACACGAAACAAGAACTTCATTTCTATTCTACTACGGCACAGATATATACAACCGATCATTTTCTTACATAGCTACGAATTAGGTCTCTGTGACGTCATGGCAGTTTCCGAAACGGCCTACATTGTTTTTTTGCTGATGAAAAATTTGAGATGGTAGGGGTATTCTAAATCTATTTAAAAAAAAATATTTCAAGTATTTAGTTTGATGTTAACGAATTAATTAATATATCAATCATAATTGCTTTGAATACAGTCCAAGAAAAACTTGTGTGTGCATTGCCATGTTTACATGTATATCGCTCTTGGAATGCAGACATTTACTAAATGACAAATGTTCTTCAGTCATTTATGATTTTTTTTAATAACATATATTGATTGATTTTTATGATTTTTAAAATTGTATTATCAGTCATCGACTTTATTGTTGCATTAGCATAACTCAAAGTTCAAGCGAGATGTGTATCAATTTTCTCATTATCAATTAATACGTGTGAAGGAATAATAATGACCGCGGCAATCCTTTGATCTTTGCAATAACCCTGGTAGAATATATATTCAAGTTAGACAGTGATCTATTTAAAGGGACATTACCTGTGAAAGTGATGGCAACCATTTTTTCTCAAATTCTCTTAATATCATAAGAATATATATTTATGACTGATAAAAACATTTGTTTTGTACAATAAACAGCAGAAACCGCCTTTAGTGTAAAGAAATATATAAGGATGAATTATTGGCTTGTAAGACAATAATTATTTAATCACCAAAATTACACATTCATGTGCCTCTTTTAGGTTAAAAAGGGTTTGAAATGATTAAATACTGGTGTTATTACTGAAATGTATAATATAGAGCAATTTTCATTGAATTTAATTTTGGTGACAAAATGACAGAAAATGCCCCTTTAAGGAAAGGAAGGTTCATTAGATTGTTGCTTTCGTACTGTATATTCAGTACATTTATTGGCATAGCAACGAATGTGAACTAATACATTGTTCTTGTTTCTCTTTATATACAAATCACATTTTCCAGTCAGATCTAGATTACTGCATATATGCATCTGACGGTTTTCGTTTCACAATGTTTGAGTATTCTCTGTTTTAATGAACTATGGTTGATATTTTCAGATGAGAGGGGTCAGAGGGCACTGGTTGGGAAAGTGAACATGAATACCAACTCCCCGGACTACTATATAGAAGAGTCTGTGGATAAATCTGTTTCCGAGACACGGAAGTGAGGCTTCAAATATTTTTTGTCTCGTCTGAAAATTGAAAAGCAATTAATTTGATTATATGTACAGTTGTATTTATAAAGTAATCCCACGATACAAGTATAGTGCACCGTTAAAACACATACGTAGATAAGCTATATATGGACATAACTAAAGAGATAGGGATGTATGCTCGCTATCAGAAGTGTGGGTGGATGTCTCCCCTCCTTTTTTTATTGAAGTGTTACCTGGACATTAAACTTTTACAGACATTAATGTGTACAGTGTATATTAGATTCCAGGTACAGTGTATATTAGATTCCAGGTACAGTGTAGTTTGCTTTATTGTAGAAGTTTGTCTCAATGATTTAGAGTTCCGGACCTCTAATGGCTCGACCCCCCCCCCCCCCCATCTCATCTTCAGTTAAAAAATGCAGAATAGAAATAAAACCCCTGCTAGACTCTTACGCACGAACGATCAGCAGTCGACATTCGTTAACCTACTGAGTTACCATGCAAGGCAATTAGATTTAAAAGGAATATACATGGCGAAATGCTGTCAAATGTTTCTATTTTATTTTAAGTTTCAAAAGGAAATCAACCATTATGACGATGTATTCTTTAAGTACGAACTACTCATAACAGTAGGAACTACTCACAACAGTCATACCTGGTGATGGTATGACGACCCCTTACCCTTTTAACATTGTTTATTTTTACGGGTTTTCTCCCTCCCATTCTTTTCCACGTTGTTACGCCAACCCACACTGCTATAAAAGCATAAGCATCTGATATAAGATAGAGCAAGCTTCGGTATTTTCACAATTCCAGATGTTTGATTCATTGTCTCCAGGACCATTAGAGAAAGGTGTTTCACATCTGTCTGATACAGCCTACGTCAATGAATTCACCTTACAAAGACACCCCGATACATCATTCCTGATTAAAATTGTCCTATTTCGATCTTTTTTAATTCGTCTGTTGTACATAACTGTTAGAAAACCCTTATATACACAGAATGTAAATTTAGAATTATCAAGTAATGAAAGCATTATACATATGGAATTTATTCAATACGTTGAAACCTCGTAAGTGAATTCTTCCGAAAATGAATTGTACTATTCGTAGACCAATGCCCGACAAACACTTACATGTAGTTTAAAACCCATTATGTCCAACCTCATTTTAGATTCAGATGGACGTATCATTGTGTACAAAACAAAATAATGCATTGAGCGCCGATCCTGGTTTCTGCTGCAAGCGATGATACATGTATTTTTCTCTGTAAACAGTTAAGAACTTTTAAATGATTGTATGACATAATCAATTACATGATGGTCATAATAAATTGCAGGAAAAAATGTTACTTTTCTTGCTGTCATGAAATTGCATCACCAGTCCATATCCATAACATAGTCCATACCCATAACACAGTCCATACCCAGAACATAATCCATACCCAGAACATAGTCCATACCCACGGTCCATACCCAGAACATAGTCCATACCCACGGTCTATACCCAGAACATAGTCTATACCCAGAACATAGTCCATACCCAGAACATAGTCCATACCCACGGTCTATAGCCAGAACATAGTCCATACCCAGAACATAGTCCATACCCACGGTCCATACCCAGAACATAGTCCATACCCACGGTCTATACCCAGAACATAGTCCATACCCAGAACATAGTCCATTGATTAAAAATATGCAAACTACTTGACGTGATCAGTACCTTACAATATACATGTATTGAATTTGTAACAGAATTTTATTATCATGTATTTCAATTACCTTGGTTGTGTGCTTGATTTATTTTGGAAAGCGTTCCTGCCAAAGTTTTGTAGTAATTTGAAGTGAGAAAAATAAAAGAAAATTAACATAGGATTTCTTACTTATTTAATTGAACGACCCTCGTATTTATCGTGCATGAGATTAAATAGATAAATGATTACTTTCAGGTTCGTTGATGCAGTTTCACATAAAAAGGTAATAAAAAAAGATATAGATTTTGTCATTTGTTTAAAAAATGTAATTTCAAATGATGAGGATATTTGTATGTACATGTAGACAATATTGCAAGTTATATTCTGACGCCTGTTCGTCGCTACATGCATATATCATTTATTTTAATCAACACTGCATGTATTTTGGTTGTGTCTTCGAATGCTTATTTATATACAAAATTCAAAATTATTCAAACCGGCCCCTTGGATGGTGAGATGACCCGGGTAAGATTTGTCCCCTCGGATGGAGAGAAAGAGGAGGTCTTTAACAGATTTGATATTGCCATCTTGAAAAGTTTATATCTTATGTATCATATAGATCTACATATCAGAGAGTTTCATGATGTGAATTCATCGTATGAGCACGATTTAATTCAGTGGGTGAGGGGATAGGAAATATTGCTATGTTTGTACAGTCATGTGAATTTATTATGTTGATGAATAGCCATATTGTTTTCTTTAACAAAACGGTGACAAGTGAAGAACACCTGTAATTCTAGTTCAAAATGGCCCATATCTCAGCTCCACGCATTAACCCACCCCACAACATCAAAACGCTCTACATTCCTGATTGCCATTATGAAATAATTTGATGTACCCATCATTTATTTAATCATATCGCTAATTACTAAATAATTAATTTATTCCAGTATTCCCGTGTGTTGCCGATTATTACGCCACGCTTTGCCCTCAGTTGCAGCCAACAGTTATTGGATGCCCTAGGACTTCTCTCCATTGAGATGGACTTGCATGTACAGGTAGGCATTATACATGTATAGTTCAGAAACCTTAGGTGTTCAACGTAGGAGTGGATCGATGGTAACATGAGATTTTCGTTATTTGGGTTCACACGTTGATTATATACTGGTAAACCATCTGTTTAATGTTTGAAGCAGTAATATAAACGTTATCATGAAAAAAGTGAAGAAGACGAACATAATTAAAGGAACACACGACGTTGGTTGTAGATCAACAACCTTCGAAATTCATTCTTACACCAATGTGCTGAGTATATAATGTAGGATTTGGTAAATAGCAATTAATATATAGTTGAAACAGTACTTTAAACATTTTTACGATTTTTCATAGACACACATATCTGAAACAAAGGACGAATGTGAAGCTGTGCGGAAAATGTTTCCTGATTATGAAAGCTATTTAGATGTCTATGACAAAGCCGGGCTCATCCATAACAAGGTTTGTGCAAAAAGTCCCAGAAAAGAAACTCTTTCACTCACTCACTTTCTCTCTCTCCTTCTCCCATACACCCAATTCAGATCGTTTACCATCATTATTGTGACTTTCAAAGTCCCAACTTTCTTTTACTTGAAACAGACTGTACTAGGCCACGGAATCTATTTGTCTGATAAAGAAAGAAAGAAAATAAAGGAGAAAGGGGCATCTATATCGCATTGTCCTAACTCCAATTTATCGTAAGTGTCCGAATCAATAGTCATTACTCAAAATGCATCTTAAATTTGGGGGAACAAATCAGTTTGAAAATGTACTTTTGTAGGATAAGAAGTGGAATTTTGAATGCCCGCCAATGTCTTTCAGAAGGGATCAAAATAGGACTTGGTACAGGTATGTTGTGAGCTGGTTTACTGAAACTAGAGTGCATGTTCAGAGATACACATGGAATATGAATTGATCCATGGATATTTCTACTTTGTCTTATTACATACGCACGCACACACACACACACACCCACCCACCCACAAACACACAATACTAAACTGTTTATGATTATATATATCTAGATGTGTCTGGAGGATACAGCCCCTCGATGCTGGATGCGATGAGGACAGCTATACATACATCCAACATGTGGTCAATTAAGGACCCCGCCCATAAAGCCATCACTCACAGAGAAGCCTTTATGATGGCCACGTATGGAGGAAGTCAGGGTATACATTGAAAAAAAACCCAACCTTATGCTTGCTAATTGATAAAGGGGGCATAACAAAGTGTAATTTTGTTGACAGTAAAATTGAAATCACAAACAGAAATTCCGGGATTCTTTGCCTGTCGGAAACATTGATGCACGCTATAAACCTGTTTTTATAATAACAAATTTTAGATTTTCTCTACATTTTCAAAATAAGATATTGCACTTAATCTGAACAAAGGATACCAACACGTAATTTGCAAATTAGACTTGAAAACCATACATATGCTGTGTATGTGTGGAGAAACATTGTTTCCTTGTTACAATGTATTTTAAAGTATGTGTACATGTACATATGTATAAGCAAGCTTTTTGTTCAGTTTAAACAAACATATCCTTTAATAGGAAAATCTGTGATTAAATCATTTATTGTGGTCGAAATATTTATGGGAGTTGTTTAGTGCCAAAATTGCATTCAAAATATTTACTCTATATATGACATAGGGTAGGTCAGGATTATGTGATAACAATCAATTTTGTTGATATTAGAATATCTTTACCCTGCTTCTACTCTATAGCTTTAGCCATCGATCACGTGGTGGGGAACTTTGAGGTTGGGAAGGAGTTTGACGCTCTCCTAATTAAAGTCGATAGTCCAGGCTCGCAGATCGATGTCTTCAAGGAGGATACCCCAGAAGACCTCATACAAAAGTTCATCTTTCTCGGTGAGTTAAAATATGTATCTAAACATTTATCTCCACTAATGGTTGTAAAGAAAAGAAAAATTAGTTTATAAAAGTTGGTTTGAGCAGTGGTGTTATTGATGTTTTAAACCACGTTGGTATGGATGTATCATGGTTGACAGCTAATGCGTCGATCTGCTCACCACGTGCCATTAATACAATCAAAATCATTCCGTGCGAAAATTTGAAATTCTGTTTATACAATGGATGTAGGAGTGTAACTATATACCGATACACCGCAATACAAGAAAAATGGTACCGTATCCCGGTACGAAAATTGTTTATATAATTTGTATTGTGTACCGCGATATGTTAAGAACAAAACTGTTTAAACAGATACTCAGAACACTTAAAGTTACAGGTCTGTACATTATCTCATTTATTCAATATTCAGAAAAATTTCAATTTAGTAAACAACACGCTAATCATTTGACATATAATTTTTAAAAGGAATCTAATAAAGGTGATTTTCTTCTTTTACTTATGTTACATTGCATTTACAGTGTGTTATTGTGTTTCAGAGTTTATGAAATGTTTACCACCATAAAACAATAATATATTTCTAACCCTTGCACATTTATATAAGTAGTGGCTCATTTCAGAACAAAGAGGAAGAAATTATTAAATCGATAATTGATTTATTTGAGACAATCCGATTTTGAAGGAAACCAATACTGAAACAGTCTGATATTGCATTCATAACCACGACTATTGTCTATTGCAAAGATCAAAGAAACGCCGCGTCCATTATTCCCCAATATATACCGATTAATCAAACGATTATCAGAACAGTGATACAAATGAAACTTCCACAAGCGCGGAAGCGCTTCCCGAAAAGTATACTGGCATGAAGAATTGCTGTCATACCCTCATGTATGACGTCATAGCAATATTTAAAGAAAAAGAATCAAATCAACCCTAACGTATAGAAAGCCAACGGGGTCCAAATCCAAATGACACTGCACTGGTGATAAGTACTGCAACTGTCAAGTTTTATTTTACATTTCTACATTTACATTTAACATCAAATCGCTACATTTACATTGAGCAAATGGTACAGATAGTGTAGTTACAGGAAAATAATTTTGACCCTGTTGGCTTTCCATACTGTTGGACTATGTATTGTATTATATCTTGTTTAACGTCTCTCTGGAGAATTTTTCACTCAAATGGAGACGTCACCAAGACCGGTGAAGGGCTTCAAATTTAGGCCTGTATGCTCGACGCTTACGGCCATTGAGCAGTGAGGGTTCTTTAGCGTGCCACACCTACTGTGACATCCGTATTTATGGTCATCTCAGAGGACCCGCGTGACATTCACACCCGATGCCGAGCGTTTGGCGATGGAACACTCACTACCTGTTTTAACGACTTAGGTCAAGATTCGAACCCCGGTCTTCCGCATGCGGGGCGAACGCTCTAACCTCTAGACCACTGCGGCAGTTTGGACTTTGTTGTCTGGTATTTTTTTTCTTTTTTAAAAGGCGTTGTTGTGACGTCATGCCTTTATTGTATACTTGTTGCAGTCCTATTATACGGTGGTATATTTAGGACACACAGTACTTACCAGTCCAGTAATATTATATCATCAGTTGTTATGGGCTCTTACAGTTTACTCTCGAAATTTGAATGGCAATGTTTTAATTATGCCTCATAAAATTAACAGACTGTTTTTGGCTCTGTACATAAACTGTGTATTTTTGAAATTGTCTCCAACACTATTTCTTGTAGGTGACAGCAGAAATATCCAGAAAGTATTTGTTAATGGAGAGGATGTTTTACAACGGAAGACTGGCGACAAGGTGGTCTAATCGCGAAATGCCATCCAGAAATATGTCAATTATATTTGTGTAAATTTACACAAATTATGCAAATTTGAAGTCATTCTTAGTCATGATGTGCCTTAACTAAATGTGATTATTGATTGAGGAAGAATTTGAAGTTTTAAGTTTCAGTCTTACATTTGAAGCCATTATAGTTAAAAATCAAGAGCCAATAGACAGCTTCAAATGAGGAAGTTCTCGAAAACTATTAATGTTATTACACGGTTTAAGGGGGAAACATAAAAAAAAAAAATCATGAGTTGAAGAATTAAAGATATCTTGGAGGATACTGAAATTTGAATTTTCAAAAACTTTTTTTTATTTTGGAGATAACAAATACATGTAGTAGTACTGAGTTTACAATTATTTGATAAATTGTCTTTGCGTTTGCAATTATCTAAAATATCAATGAAGCGCGCGCACACACACACTTATCGGGGATCTATTTTTTGCAGGCCTAATACATTTACATGTACAGGTGTGTATCTTTCGTCAGTGTTTATTAAACTCTCTATTTCTTTCTCTCTCTCTCTCTGCTCAATTTGATGATCTTGTACTTTTTATTTTTATCTAATAAGTTTTTTGAGAGGAATATTGAATTTGTTAGTCTAGGTCAGATGGGATTTTATTTTATTTTTTTATTATCAGATTTACACATTTTACAGTCATTCCTCTATGTAATTCACATTTTGCATTAAAAAGCACAGATGATGTGAATTTCTCTCTCGGTATTTTTACATACAATGTATGGAGTTTATTGTGTGTACTATTTACGGTATATGTTATTTTTTGTATAGTATAGGCTATTTTTATTGTATGTGCTATTTCTATTGTGTGATGTACATATACTTGTCTATGTGGTTGTGTTGGACACTCTACGGTGTAACACGACATTGTATTTTATTTCTGGTCACAACTTTCCATCAATAATTAATTGTGATATGCGCACGTGTAACACGTGATTTACGTTTGTTGATGTACATGTAAAATGACTTCGTTTTCTAAATCTTCTATACAGAAAAAAATCGTATAATATTCGATTACAGCGCATTATTAACAAAATAAAAAATAATGGCAATAGTGACCATTGCAGGTGGCGGTACATGTAGATGGGCAGTTTTCAAATCATCTCAATAACACATTGCTGTCATCATAGACAATGAATACATGTTTGTTGCAAACTAGTTCATCCTCTTTTTTTTTTTTTTTTTTGGTACCACCTGTCCGCGTAATCATTACCAAATATGGAGCGTTGCCAAGGTTGGGGGAGGGGGTATTGGTATTGGCTGTTCAGTTTAAAGTAACGAAATGATGAACGCTATATTCTAATATTTAAATCTAGTCTATATTATAAAACTAAAGAAAAGTAAAAACGATAAAATGTCTTTCTTTGTTGTTTTATAGGGTGATGAGGGTAGCAATCATTGCATTAAAATTTGCATAACCCGCTTACACGGGCTATGAAATGCTTATTCATTTCAATTCAATTCTTTATTGTCCTTGAGTTATACAACTCGTCGGAATACATCTAGTACATGTACATTTGTATACACAATATATCTAATTGTATAAGATAAACAGCAGGTAAGTGGACAGGGGAAGATAGGAGGAGAAGAAATTACAAATAAAAATAATATATATGTAATCGCATTATGAGATGCACATGTTATTATAAAAATACTATAATTACATTATTGATTTACATGCTATGCTAGCTACCTTCATCACCCTATAAAACAACAAAGACAGCATTTCTTTGTTTAAATGTATCACATTGTATATGTGCATTGTGATAAATCTGTTTCGTGCTAATTTAAAGCCAAAAATCTACCTTGACCCAATTCTCGCGATGAATATTGTTCAATCTGTGTTGAAATGTAGATGCACTTACATTCAGAGTAGCAATTGAATATTATGATGGAAGTGTGTGATGTAATGTATCATTTAGGTTTGTAAAACACACAACCTACATGTTGCCAGCTAAATATAGGAGAATAGGTTGTATGTTGCATTGTTATAACATGATAATTATTTAATCAATGTTGTTTTGAGTAAACTTATTGCAAATGTATGTCTTCACTTTTATCTAACACAATAATTTTATTTCATACATTATTTACATTCGGTTTAACAGGCAATAATCGCATGTAGAACCGAGGGAGCGGGGTGGCTGGAACACTGTCCCCCGCTTTTTATGAGAGTGCTTTTTAATATTTACTTTTACACACAAATTAAGTGATCTGTATTGGCTGATTTAGCTCACCTGATTTTAGCTCACCAATGTGATCCACCCTTACCCTGGGTAAATAACTTGAATCCACCCAACTTAGGATTAATGTTTGCGTTTTGATCGATGTGATTTAATATGGTCCCTCTACTGTTGAAAAAATAGCTATTGAAGTATTGTCATCTACCCAAGACAATTTAAATTGTTAAATGTTCAACAACGCAATATCCTAATACCTACATTGACGTAAAGTTGTGCTGTTTTTATCCTTTGCAAAACTCGTGATAGTGTAGTGGTTAGGGCGTTCGCTTCGTACCCGGGAGACACGGGTTCGATCCCGGCGTCGTGTTTAAACTGAATACATTTCATGTAGATAATGACTCTTCCTTTTACAAGTGCTCACCATTAGAAGTGAAAGCATCGGGCTCCCATGTAACGGTAGGTATTGGCATGAATAAGAACCCTCACTGTTACGGCCCTGGGCATCACACATAGATCAAAACTTGTGGCAATTCACCTGATGACATACAGAGTGAAAAACTACATACATACAAACAAAACTTTGCAACAATATCTGTCGGTATTTTCTTGAGGCTAAAATCTCCATTCTAAAAAAAATATTACGAACTCTTACCCCCACTAAACACTCAACTTTGTGCCAAATAGGAAGACTGCAGCTTTTCTATCATCTACTTCCCATATTTATGTGGCAATATACCATTATTTCTGCGTATGGTGTTTACATCTCCCACATGATTCGATACGCGAGAGCATGTTTTGTGTATGATGAATTTTTAAACGTAAGCAAACTACTGACACGTTGATGTTACAGGGGTTTTAATAGTCTCGTTTAACATCAGCATTTCATAAATCCTATGGTCCTTGGAATGATATCATTTGCAAATACAACTTGTCGTTAAATCGAATGCTGTTTGACGTGTTTTATACCAATATGCAATTTCCGAGTCGCCCAATAGTTGTTTCCCATTGTTTAACTCTTGCTTATAGTGACACGCACAATGGGTACAAATACTCATCGACGCGTTCATAAATTGTCTAAATGATGAGCTAATATGCAACTACTCGAATTTCAGAGAAACAGAAAATTTAGTAAGTACATGTATATCGGAGATTTAAAAAAAAAAGCCCAAAAAAATTAGACCCAATTTACAGTGTGCTATCTTTTGTTGTCAATCATATATGTCGTGTTGAAGAGGAAGTAAATAATAATTATACACATTTAATTTAATATTCTAATTCAAAGAACTTTTTGATGTGGTCAGTTTATTTTATACACGTACCACAGGCTTATAGACATACAATTCGCGCTTTCATAAATTTTATCGTTATTTATGACCATAATTTAATATACGCATTCAACCTGTGCCTATGCAAGCATGCAAAAGAATACTGAATAATCTCTCAAAAGAGCTTAGTTCTGCAAGTAGTATTTATCCAGATATAGGCTCATGGCGGGTGTGATCGGTCAACAGGGGATGACTACTCCTAGGCATCCAGTTCCACCTCTTGTATGTCCATGAGTCTCCGTGTTTGCCCAGCTCTAATTTCGTATCCCTTAAAGGGGTTGAAAATGCTGTTCCATCTGGATACTAAGTATATGACATTGACTGTCTTCATGCACTCTTAGTTACAAGAATTTGTAAAATGTTATGGAATTTAATGACAAATACTTCTTGATGTAGCTATTTTTCGTTCATTAAAAATCACTGGCTTAATTTTGTGATAAATAAAACATCAAAAGGTCTAAAAAATACTCGAATATGTGGTTTTTGAATTGTCTATCGTTTAGGAAAGGTAGGAAAAGTTAAGTATATTTTTCATCTGGATATCTACATGCATTTGGATTTAATTGCCGTCATCGTAATTGTGGTATATTGCTACAGATCCGTGATATATTATGTTTTCCTATTAGAATTTATCATGTACGGGTACGTGATAAAATTATTAAAGAAAGGAGAAGTCGCTTAATTATCTGCACGAACACCCATCACACGCTCAAAGTTTTGATAACTGTATATGATTAATAGTTCCATCTGTCGTGTCGGAGGATACCAGTCGATTTTATGTATGTGAACTCGTCTGATTTAAATAGCCCTTTGTTACATGTACGGTTTACAAATTGGTATCTCGAATTTCCATCTCAAACAAGTATATAGTTTGTATAACGTAGTACCGGTCAGTAAACGGACACCCACGGGGTACTGTCTGATCACCCTAAGTCCTGTATTAAGAAATCATCTATTCATATTTGAAGATTTCTTACACAATGGCATTTATAAGGATTCTTGAAGTCGGTATTGTCAATAAGGGGTTTTAAATCATTTTATTATTAGTCTATGTTTTTTCCAGCTTCTAACAAACCTCGAAATAACCAAAAAATTTCCCTGACTTTTTTTCTCTTGATATTATTGCTATCATAACGTACATTTTATGAAATTCTACATCAACATTTTTACACTTTGATTTTGGTTATTTACTTATTCAGTATCACATCCTTGATCATCCAATCGAAAACCTTTATTTATGGTAAATTTCAAAATCCATTAACATGTATATGCGCATGAAAGTTATTGCTAAATGTAATACATTGCTTCGTCAATCCACTGACACATTCCAAATTTATCCATGTCGGGTTTTAATCGTCTGATTAAACAGTTATTAATCAATACGAAAATTAAGAATACATCATGTTTCATGTCTCGTATTTCCTCCCGCAATAAGTAATATATAAACATGTATTACCTTCCTGATACTATATGCTGACGTCACTGAATGTGCTGCGCCGATGACGGTTATCAGAATCACCAAATGTCTCATCCTGACAACAACAAGAAAACGAAGGTGCCAATTGTTCTGTATGTCGGTATTTATATACATGTATCGCTCTGGTTCAACGGCTCATAATGGTACCCAATCACGGTATGAAAATTCGTTTTTCATTTCACCACCGACCAATCATTTCAACTGTGACCAAAAGAAATACTTGCCCATAATTCATTCTTTCAAAAACATTTAGATACGATCATACAATTATCGTCCGAAATGTTTAGTAAAGGAGTAAAACCTATGTGAACATTAGTAACAACAGAAATGAGTCGCAAACAAACTTCATAAAGCATACTAATTGCGTGAGCATTGATATAGGAATATGCATTTGTAGCTGAACTGAACGGAATTAAGCTAATAACAATTCAAAAACATGATCGTTAGTATTAGTTACATACACCTTGGCCTCAAAATATCATTTTTAAAAATTACAGATGTTCTAATGTAAAAGAATGCTAAAATTTCTCCAGCCCTATAATGACGATGATAAATTAAGTAATGACCTTCATTTACCCAGGATGACGGACTTACCAAAAGTCTACTTTACATTGATTCTACATAAAAAATAACGATAAAGAACAGTGATCAATCTCATAACTCCTATAAGGAATACGAAATAGAGAGTTGGGCAAACCCGGACCCCAGGATATATCATATAGGAGGGATCAGGTACCTACATGTAGGAGGAGTAAGCATCCTCTGTCGACCGGTCACACCCGCCGTGAGCCCCATATCTTGATCAGGTAAACGGAGTAATCCGTCGTCAAAATCAGTGTGCCAAGAACGGCCTAACAATTGGTATCAAACACGTCATAAAAACGCAGTATATGTACTTTTCAGACATGTGTGCATGTTTATTATGAGGAAGTACAATAAAAGGTATTGAAAAAAATACAATTGCACTCAGATACATGTACATCAAACCGCCGCGGTGGTCTAGAGGTAGAGCGCTCACCCCGCAAGTGGAAGGTCGGGGTTCCAATCCTGGCCGCGACAGACCTAAGTCGTTAAAACAGGTAGTGACGGTTCCATCGACAAACGCTCGGCATCAGGTGTGAATGTCACGGGTCCACAGATTTGACCTTAAAAACGGATGTCCCGCAGCACGCGGCACGCTAAAGAACCCTCACTGCTCAATGGCCGTAAGCACCGGGCACAGGCCTAAATTTGAAGCCCTTCACCAGTGTTGGTGACGTCTCAATATGAGTGAAAAATTCACGAGAGGGTCAGACGTTAAACAAGATAAAATCAATCAGATACATCAAATGAAACACGAAAGAAAATGATACTCTCGGTTACAACGTGGTTGTAGCTTGCTTAATCATTGACTCTTTCAAATATTTCCTCAAATATGTTGCTTTCAAAAGACATTTTCTTACATTTTGAGACAATTTGATCCGTAAAGATGCAGATGAATAACTGTATGATCGCTTGAAGTTTTCAGGTTTTGCTACGGGTAAATAAGTAATTCTATTGTCGTTATAATGATCTAATACGAATACAACCTGTCATTAGATTGAGTGCTGTCTGACACGTTTCATACCAATAGTTAGACCCATCTTTACATATTGATTCTGACCGATTATTCCGTTTACCTGATCAAAATACAGGGTACACGGCGGTTGTAACCGGTCAACAGGGGGTTCTTACTCCTCTGGTGTGTCCAGACCTACTTGTTTACCCTACTCTTAATGTTGTATTCTTTATAGGATTTGTGAGATTTATCACTGTTCGCTGTCTTCACTTTTTCTTTTACCCAACGGTAACTAAGACCAATGCGCATATTATTTTAAAAATGGTATTTACCCAAGGAAAATTTACGCATACGTATATCATGCCAATTGATTCGAATAGTATTCACGCAAAAATCATGCAATTTTTGGATAATATTTCATCATATATAATTTTTTTCAATTGCTGTCTGACGTGTTTCATACCTATTGCTAGGTCGTTCTTTACGTACTGATTTTGACTACGGATTACTCTGTTTATCTAATCAAAATATTGGACTCATGGCGGGTGTGACCGGTCGACAGGAGATGGTTACTCCTCCTAGGCACCTGATCTGGTATATCCAGGGGTCCATGTTTGCCCACCTCTTAATTCTGTATTCCTGATAGGAGTTATGAGATTGGTCACTGTTCGTTATTATCACCTTTTCATAAAATTGCTTCCGGCGATTATCATGTGATAATCGTGCAGTGGTCGCATGAAAATGTTGCAATAATATGTTTTATTATATATCTAATAAATAGTCTATTATAAAATTTGCGTAAAATCTAGAGAATGTTAGCGTTCAACATCCTGAGAATTTATTGAACGCTAACTTTGCATTGAGTAAATTTAACGTAACGACGTGAACAAGCCAAAATGGCAAACGAAGGTCCTCCGAATCTGACAGAGCCGGTTTTTGATATCATATTCATTTATTTAAACAAAATGTTGTACTGTATATAAATTATGATATCCCCATTCACAAAATCAGTTTGCTTCATGCATTAATAACGGGTTTAATATTGAACTGTTAAGAAATGCATGCTGATATTGCACACCTTCATTTCACAGGTGCTTATGGACAGGACTTCCGGTACCCCCCTTCTTGTATTTTTAAATGTTCAATTCCTTGGGTATTTCGGACGTATTTTTGATAAAATATGTAACTTCAGAGTTTATATATTTCAATGGAATACACAAATCTCGCATAGAAACCGTTTTTAAAAATCATTATGATCGGTGATATGACATTTGACATTGAAAAGCGTGAAAATGTCTCTCTGCGATTATATCAAGTTTTTGTTAATATATCAGTGAGGTGGACCTCGCCAGTTACGTCCACAATAAGAGTCGTTTTCTCTCAAACCCAAGGGAACGTTGGTTTTGTATAAATATTCAATATATTACCCCACATGAACTTACAAAGAGATCCTTGATAGATAAAATGTATTGAAACCGCTTTCATGAACTGGTGTTTTCCATTTATCATTTTTAGAATTCCACTTTTCACCTACGTCAACTCATTTATCTTTAACTGATTGTGGATTGGTACGCGTTTCCTATATTTCATGTGATGTAGGGGAAATACAATAAATAGTCTTTATCAAAATATCATCACATTTTTCTTTTCTCCCATGTAAACAAATTGCAAGATGTTTATCATCTTTATCATAACTATGATAGGACAGGTCAGTGCGCGTTCAATGGTCATACACATACATATTCATGATTCTAACTAAAATGCGATATTTTGATAAGAAAGATAGTTTGAAGATATGTTTTGCCGTGACCTTCAACTCAACGTTTAAATGAATAAGTGAAGATAAAAAAAAGTTATTAATTCAATAAATCCCACAAGGAATACAAAATTAAGAGAAAGGCAAATACGGACCCCTGGCCATGCACCAGAGGTGGAATCAGGTGGCAGGGAGGAGTAAGCATTCCCTAGCTGTTGACAGGTCACACCTATTGTGAACCCTATATCTTGATGATGTAAACGGAGTAATCCTTAGTCGAAATAAATATTCAAAGAACGGTCTAACAATTGCCATGAAATCAGACAGCATTTGACCCAGTGACAAAATCTTATTTTGCAAATAAGATTGTTATAGCGAAAATAGAATTTGTGAAATGCATACTTTAAACCAATTTTTTTAAAAACCCTTGTACCATCTGTTTGTTGGTCTACTTGTAAACTTTTCATTTTCCAATGTTAATTTCAGTCGAAATGGCAAAAAGCATCATTAAGAATTAAGTATGCAAGACGTTGTTGACATGTATTAGAAATATTTTCAACAAAACAATAATTAAATCAACTCATGTAGCTTATTCGGAGGAGGGGGAGGGACCCAAGCACCTGTGTACAATATAAGCTCTTTACAAATATTTTAAACTTAGCTTAAGTCAATTTATGGTGCAGAATGTTAATATAAAATCGTTTGACCGCTGGTAAAGAAATCTTCATTATTCTTAGTTTAATTAAAATAAAGCATATTTGGACGAATTTTGGTTCTGTTCCGCGATTTAGCATTACCACCTGTTAACTACAGAAGTGGTATCATCTTCCCAAGTCAAGCAAGGGGTTCTGATCCCCTCCTCTTCACATTGCTACATGTAACTGAGTTGCTGGGTGTGTATTGCAAGATTATAGACCCACACGTCATCCAAGTAATGAAACGAGATTGATAACGATAAAATCATATATTTTCTTACTTTGAATTTAGTGCATTTCTCAGAATATTGCGTATGTCACCTCAATAAATTCAAAATTTTACCCGTAATTAAGTCAACCTGACGGGAATGGGTCATCCCCTTCCTCGAATGTTTGGTCTCTTTTCTTTGGTATGTATGTCGGGGGTGGGGTGCGTGCGTGGGAAAGCGTATGTGGAACTCACTGGAAGCCTTGAAAACGCCAACGAGTAATAATTTCATTCCGGAACTTATCAGTCTGTCTCAGCGGATCTCCTAAATTACTGTTATATTCACATTTCCGTTGTAAATATTTACTTACTTTACTTTTCTGGAATAAAGGCACTTTGATTTTAGATTAGATGCAAGTTTCTCATAAAATGGCAAATTTACTTTTTGTTTACTAACTGATTGCTGTAACTGATTTAAACTGGTTCTCCCCGCTTCTTTTTGCAGCTTCAACTTGAGTGCAAAATTTAGGACTTTAAATCTTATAAAGCGAAAGTGGCAAATCGGCATCTTCCTTCCTTGTATCGTAGCTGTCGAAGGCATTTCAATATGGCATCAAAACCACGGATAAATATCGATGTGGTGAGCGATGTCATCTGACCCTGGTGTTGGGTTGGGAAGAGGAAGATGGAACTCGCCATGGAGTCCTTGAAAGACAAGTTTGATTTCCATGTGCGATGGGAGCCTTTCTTCCTCAAACCCAACACTCCACCAGAGGGAATCCCAAAACCCGCGGCGTACACAGATTCAAGTAACCCACGGTAATGTATATATATCATTTACATTATTGTATTTGTGTTTTTGGTGTGGATGTGTAACGCACGTGTGTGCGTGTTTATCCACTCGCAATTCTTTCATATAGTACATGTAGTAGGTTTAACGGGACTTGTCGTGCGTGGGTGAGTGTAACTAAATTGTAGACACTCTACTGGTCATATTTTGTGTTTGATTGATTTGATACTTCACATGTTAACTTATTATCAAGAGAGGAAGACTCCTTTTGATGTCATGAAGTCAAAGGTCAAGGTCACTATGGGGCTTCATAGAAAAAGCTTGTAGACATCCTGCAGGTCATATTTGTTGCTCTATTTAATTGATATTTCTGGTTTCACGTGTAGCTTTGTTATCAAAAGAAGTAGAACCCTATTGATTTTGGGATCATAAAGGTCAAGGTCACTATGGGACTTAATAGAAAAAGCTAGTAGACACATTGTTTCGAGGAGATATTGCAACGTTCCGTCTTGCGGAACTCTTTGTTTTGATTCTGTTTTAAAATGGTATGTAAAAATTTTTATCTAACACTTGCATGAAATTGTCGACAGTTTGTGATGTGGACTTATCTTGTAGAAATGTAGTTTTAAGGAATTCTTTGAAAGTTTCTAGATCCATATTTTCACCAATAAAAATTGAATAATTAGAGTTGCAGCGCTGATCCAAAGTGGAGCAGAAATAGGACTGCAGTTTACGAACAAGTGTCCAGTATTTCCCAATACACTGAAAGCACATGCCTTGATGGAATATGCAAAAGATGTTGAAAATGGAGTGAAGCAAAATGATGTGGCAGAAAAACTATTTAAGGTAAAATCTGGAGTTGCATATTTGAAAACTATGTCCAAAATATAACTTACATGCAACAGCTAGTATGGAAATATAGAATTTTACTGTAAATTGGATAAATGAATATTATAATGTATGTATATATATATATATATATAATATATCATACATGTATGATAATCAGTATTAAAGAAGATCTGATTGTGACACATTTTAGCATGCTATTGAAGTAGTATGTACAGGTTATTCCCCTTTCAATATCAAATATGGTGTTGATCAGCCTGTAGATGAAGAGTAATGTATTACAGTATCATTTTTATTAAACAATTCACATATATCTGAAAATTTCCCTTTACACAGAAATATTTCACAGATGGAGAAAAACTTGCCGATGAGACTTTGCTTGAAGTGGTGAATGATGCTGGTCTGAATAAAGAAAACTTTTTGAACTATGTGACTACTCCTGACAACTTGGAGAAAGTGGTTACCAAGGCTGCCAGTTGGTCAGCTAAAGGGATATCAGGTTAGTACTGATGAATGATGATAGCAACATATATGACATTGTGACCCATGTACATGTAGCCTACTTCATGAATAAAATTATCATCTATTTGGTACTGGAACATGAAGGCATCTAGTGAATATTTCAATCATAGACATGATCATATCAATATAGATAACCATCAGTGCAGAAAGAATATTAATTTTTAAAAGTATTACGAGGTTTTCTGAAAAACCATTGAAAATTAGTCAGGGAACGACACGTCAAATTTCTGGAATCCACAATATTAATTGGTTTTAATTGATTTGGAATTACATACTCATATATGATATATGCAATTGATTTTTAAATTTGATATTTACATTTACCAATATTTTGACCGTGATAAACCTATGCTTATTGAGTTGGCTCATTGGTTAGGGACTTAGAGCATTCATTTCATGACTAGGAGGTTGGAGGTTTGAGCCTTGCTATTGTGCCTTTGTCGTGTCGAACCTAAGATGTAGAAATTGGTATTACTTGCTCAGGAATTAGAATTGACATGGGAGGGGGGGGGGGGGGGGGGAGGGGGGGTGTCATACGTCTTTCAAATGAGACTTTAGAGACTGAGGTCTATTGTCACAGCTGGCATTGTCATGATAATGAACCCTCACTACGACCGTCCTGAGCACCATGCATAGGTCTAAATGTGATGCTTCACATACAGCTGGTGATGTCTTGATATCAGTGACAAATTCGTGAAGGGACAAGAAACAAAATAAAACATACATAAAACTATGCCTTTCAATGTATTTCTAATTTCATGTTTTAACACTGACTTTTCTACTTGATATGAATACATGTAATGTATAAGGAATAATGGTCTATTTGTATTATGGGAATATAAAAACAATGGGAACACAGGGTAATACTAATTTCTGATGGATAGCTGTTTATATGTAAATTACCCCTCTATCCATTGTTTTTATACATTAATTTACAAACAACATTGATCCTAATGTGAAAATCACTATTGTTAAGGGCAGATTACTCTTTGACACTAGACTGGAATTTGTAATAATAATAGGAAAATTCTGCATAGTATTGCATGGCTGTGAAAAGCATTACTGTTGCTGACATGCATTTAATTGAGGAAGCCACAAAATAAAAAATTAATAATAAATGAGGTGAAGGGGGGGGGGGGCTGCTTAATTTGCTGAATGACATCTATATTACTACAGTCAGAGACAAATTTTCAACCAACAACCTTTTATAACTTGAAGGAGAAATGACATTACATCACGTGTGAAAGCCCGTTATCATGCAATTTCTAACTGTATATAATGCTAATAGTTTCTAACTGTATATAATGCTAATAGTTTCTAACTGTATATAATGTTAATAATTTCTAACTGTATATAATGTTAATAGTTTCTAACTGTATATAATGTTAATAGTTTCTAACTGTATATAATGTTAATAGTTTCTAACTGTATATAATGTTAATAATTTCTAACTGTATATAATGTTAATAATTTCTAACTGTATATAATGTTAATAGTTTCTAACTGTATATAATGTTAATAATTTCTAACTGTATATAATGTTAATAGTTTTTAACTGTATATAATGTTAATAGTTTCTAACTGTATATAATGTTAATAATTTCTAACTGTATATAATGTTAATAGTTTCTAACTGTATTCTAACTGTATATAATGTTAATAATTTCTAACTGTATATAATGTTAATAGTTTCTAACTGTATATAATGTTAATAATTTCTAACTGTATATAATGTTAATAATTTCTAACTGTATATAATGTTAATAATTTCTAACTGTATATAATGTTAATAGTTTCTAACTGTATATAATGTTAATAATTTCTAACTGTATATAATGTTAATAATTTCTAACTGTATTCTAACTGTATATAGTGTTAATAGTTTCTAACTGTATATAATGTTAATAATTTCTAACTGTATATAATGTTAATAGTTTTCTTTGTACTTAACTCATAATTATAATCCATACCTTACTAAATTATAGAACTCATATAACAAGTAATGTGGCATTTAAGATTTTTAAAAATTTTTCAACAGGTGTTCCTACTTTTTATATGAATGGCCAGAAGATGTTCTCAGGGGCTCAAGATCCCCAGACATTTATCAGAATGTTCGAAATTGCAGCAACGAGATTTCCTCTTCAATCAGAAAGCAAAAATTAAAACTGTTTGCCAGAGGACTTACTGAATGTAGCTTGCATGTACAAAAACAAGATTTCATGATGCAGTTTACCTGATTTTGATAAATCAACTGATAGAAAGCATTAATATATGTATATCAAACACATATGTTATAAATCCTGTGAGTGCTTCTGGATGGTCACATGTTTGTTGTTTGATAACTATGAACTAATGAAAATTTTCATAGCAAAAAATACACCTATGAAGATTGGATGAAAGATTGTCTAGTGCAACATACATTTGACTGATCCATGCTCCATGCTTTATGTAGTTATGTTACTGCTTGTTAAATTTTCTCGATATACGCATTTGATTTGTTACATTAATAAAAAATTTGGTAAATGCAGTCTGATGCAAGCCATATCTATGATTAGCTAATTATTCCTTACAACAATTTTGTAATGATATCACTATAAATTCTAAATGTCCATGTGTGGGTATATGTATGGTAGTGTGCTTGTGTGCATCTAGTAAAATGGTTTGGACACCATAGTATTAATTTCATACAGTGATGCTGGCTGCCTTGACAACATATAAAAAAAGGAAGATATTGAGATTCATTTACATTGTATACCTATGAAATTGTTGTAGATCAAGGTCTAGGTCGGTGATCAATTGAAACATGCTGTAGAAACACAATATGCTGCAGCATACTAGATATTTTCCAGCTTTTCATAATTATATACAGATTGTATACCCCTGTCTCTAACACACACAACACATCCTCATGTGTGGAATAACATGATAATCAAAATTCATTGTGATAAATGTGCAATATTACAGAATAAAAAGTAGGGAAATGTCAAAGTAAAAAGACACACTGTGTGTGAAAAAGACAGTTCTATTTTGACCATCTTTTTCTGAAGTACTACATGAATGTAGTAACTCATTTTCAGTTATTGTTTTTTGTAATGCGTAAAATAATTCTGGTATGTTTATATTACATGTATCGCTATGATGTTATTTTGGGATGATCAAATTACATTTATCACTATGATGTTATTCTGGGATGTTCAAATTACATTTATCACTATGATGTTATTCTGGGATGTTCAAATTACATTTAACACTATGATGTTATTCTGTAATGTTCAAATTACATTTAACCCTGTGATGTTATTTTGGGATGATCAAATTACATTTAACACTATGATGTTATTTTGGGATGCTCAAATTACATTTAACACTATGATGTTATTCTGGGATATTCAAATTACATTTATCACTATGATGTTATTCTGGGATGTTCAAATTACATTTATCACTATGATGTTATTCTGGGATGTTCAAATTACACATATCGCTATGATGTTAGACTATTTGTTAAAAATGTCTTTCCTCTAGCGTGATCATTGATTTAGAATTAACTGCCCTGCTTGTGTTTCCTTTCTCTGGGAAACTCGGTATTGCAGTTCGATAAATGATATACTCTCTAGTCAGACTTTCAAAATATCAGACAAAAATGACCAGATTCTTGTAACTGCATGAAAGACAATAGGGGGATGTGTTAGATGAAGTGTGTCCCTATATTATTTAGTTACAAAATGTATATGTACATGGTTTGTCGTTGACCCATTACCCGGTATGGTTTATATGTGGTCAGAAAATTCCAAATAGGGCGAGAGCGAAGCTGATGTGTCGATGTGTAACAGTGGTAGTAGGGCTGTACCCTTATTCTGTCCCATACTTGCATACATAAAACAGTGCAATTTACTGTATGTAAAGCGGATCAGGTTAAGTTTGACCAGAGAAACTGTCTTCCATATGAAACAGTACACAACCACCTTTTACCACAGGCACCTGAAGTGTTGATAGCGTGTATAGATCTTATGTGTATACCCCTTCCCCTTACCCAATGAAAAACAATATAGAATCAATTCATGTTCCAGATTATGTGATTTCTCCACCGATCACCTACATAAGTCATTTTGAACAGTCCGTCAGTTTATGTCATTCTGAATAGTCCGTCAGTTTATACCTTCTGTAAGCTGTTAAAAACCATGCAAGACCAATTTCATCCAAACTTGGGTAAACATAATACAGGTTTATTAAAATTAAGGGACTTATGCCTTGTGTACCTCCCAAGTAGGAGATTATCATAGTTAAAAAATAAAAATAGGGTAACGTGTAATCAGGGGCGGATCCAGGAGTTGTGGTTACGGGGGCACCACTTTATGAGGCAGTGGGTCCAGGGCGAAGCCCTGGTGGGGTCAAGGGGGCGAAGTTCCTGGATTTTACATATTTTATGGGGCTTGAAATATTTCTCCTATTAAGTCATTTGTACTATTTTCTATCATTTTAATAAAGTGAAATTAATAAAATGACCCAAATTTTAAGGGGTGTTTGGAAAAAATTAAGTACTCCCAATAAAGCAATTCAAGAAATCAAAGGATTTTGTCAATTATTTCTCCGGGAGTGGAAGAAATTATTGCTTTTATCGTTTAGTACATTTTCCGAAACAAGATGCCGCGATTTACCTTAAATTTGAAAATTTTAGGGGGGGGGGGGGGGGGCGCCGGCTGCGCCCCCTCTAAATCCGCCACTGGTAATATTAAAAAAAATATAAATCATCAGACTAGAAAATCCATAATTTACCTGTAAGTCTGCTTATATGGTGAAGATTCAAGTTTTAATGTTTTCAAAGGTTGGTTCTTATTTCAGAATGGGGTTTTAAGGTTTTACATATTCATGTAGGAATAGATAGAAACTGAGAACGATTCTTTGAAAGTATTCTCAAGAACCAGTGAGGTACAATTTTGTCAAATTAACATGCAGGTGTTTTCGTTTAGTGCTGATTTGAGTTTGTTCTCATCATGGCCCCGGGGTCAAGGCGAAGCACCGTCGGACTCTTTATTTCTAGGAAAATTCTTTTAAAATTAATCTTCCAAGAAACACTGGGTACAATACATCAACAGTTTGATCAAAGTCCTTTTTACATATTTTGCCGAGAATCATCCTTCAGAATATCAGTTATTTCCTTTAATGTAAAATAATAATGATAATTTTAAAAAATGCCTTAACTTTGAATTGATCCCCAAATTAAAGTCGATTTATAATATATTTCATATATATATAATTGATATGTGGTATAGATATGTATATGGAGAATTTTCCTATTATTCTATATCTCAATATAATTGAAATATCATGAAATCTTAGTTGTAGTTCTCAGCGAGGGATTTAATAGGCCTTGAATGCTACTGCTGTTTTCTCCGTTTACTAAACAGCTTCTTATGCAATGTATAAGTAATCTGTGTGAAATACACGATACGGTTATCACTCGACTCTTTACATGAATACGCCGTCCAGTTTGAGCCAACATCTGATGTAGTTCAGACACAGGATCTCCCCAGTGTAGCTTATCACCTATATGTACAGATATAACGATTCTCCTGGGAATACAGAAAGAGGACACGCCCCTATTCCGCTGAGTTGCAGCGATGTAACAGGCGCGCGTCAATCTACAATTTGCTTTCGTGATATGAAAATTTCATGTATCTCGCAACTGATCATGAATGAAACCATGCTAGGATATTTTGTCATATCTTCCATATTGTTTGGGGGTTACGTAATGTACCAAGTCAGCTGTTAATAAAGTAATCTGAAATATGTGAAAATTTAGTTTATGAATCATATTAATTGAAACCAAAATTCAATGGAGTATCAGTTCACATGTGTGGGTCTGTAGATGTACGTGTACAATTTGAATAAAATACTCCAGTTTATTCATAATGATAAATTAAACATAGTCTTGCATGTATATATAATTAACACAAATATATGGAAAGCCATAGCTGTCTTGTGTTAAGTTATTTAATAATCTTGTGCTGTGGTTTTATAATTATATTCTGTGGTTTTATGATTATATGATGTGGTTTCATAATTATGTGCTGTTGTTATGTAATTATGTGCTGTTGGTTTATAATTAGTTTCATATGCATCGTCTCCATATGGATGAAAGATCCTCGAGAGGGACGTTAAACGAAATACAAACAATCAATCACATACTGTGCTTATAGCATTATATAATGTTGATTTTGTGGTTCTCTTTTTAACTATGGTGTTGATATTTCATTATATGTTGTGAATCTATTATTATATACAGTTTAGATATTATATGATGTTGATCTATTATCATACACAGTTTAGATATTATATGATGTTGATCTGTTATTATACACAGTTTAGATATTATATGCTGTTGATCTATTATACACAATTTAGATATTATATGCTGTTGATCTATTATTATACACAATTTAGATATTATATGATGTTGATCTGTTATTATATACAGTTTAGATATTATATGCTGTTGATCTATTAGTTTACACAGTTTTGATATTATATGCTGTTGATCTATTAGTTTACACAGTTTTGATATTATATGCTGTTGTTCTCTTATTATACACAGTTTTGATATTATATGCTGTTGATCTATTATTATACACAGTTTAGATATTATATGCTGTTGATCTCTTATTATACACAGTTTAGATATTATATTCTGTTGATCTGTTATTATACACAGTTTAGATATTATATGCTGTTGATCTATTAGTTTACACAGTTTTGATATTATATGCTGTTGAGCTGTTATTATACACAGTTTAGATATTATATGCTGTTGATCTGTTATTATACACAGTTTTGATATTATATGCTGTTGATCTATTAGTTTACACAGTTTTGATATTATATGCTGTTGATCTATTATTATACACAGTTTAGATATTATATGCTGTTGATCTCTTATTATACACAGTTTAGATATTATATGCTGTTGATCTATTAGTTTACACAGTTTTGATATTATATGCTGTTGAGCTGTTATTATACACAGTTTAGATATTATATGCTGTTGATCTATTATTATACACAGTTTAGATATTATATGCTGTTGAGCTGTTATTATACACAGTTTAGATATTATATGCTGTTGAGCTGTTATTATACACAGTTTTGATATTATATGCTGTTGATCTATTATTATACACAGTTTAGATATTATATGCTGTTGATCTGTTATTATACACAGTTTAGATATTATATGCTGTTGATCTATTATTATACACAGTTTAGATATTATATGCTGTTGATCTCTTATTATACACAGTTTAGATATTATATGCTGTTGATCTGTTATTATACACAGTTTAGATATTATATGCTGTTGAGCTGTTATTATACACAGTTTTGATATTATATGCTGTTGATCTGTTATTATACACAGTTTAGATATTATATGCTGTTGATCTGTTATTATACACAGTTTAGATATTATATGCTGTTAATCTCTTATTATACACAGTTTCGATATTATGTGGTGTAGATTTATGTGCTGTGGTTCTGTTGATATACGCTGTTGCTTTGTATGGTGGTTTCGTATTTATATGTCGTAGTTTTATTCCTATATGATGTGGTTTTATCATTGTAATGTTCGTTATTGCGAGGTCTGTCATTGTGAAGTTCGTCATTATATGAAAGTTATGGCAACCGAAAAAGGTCCCTTAGAAATAATGGCGGGAAGCATGTCTTACCAACGGGACCCCCATGCCTTTGAGCAATTAGAGGATTATTTATACATGTACCTCATACACGCATTTTTTAGTCTCGTGATGTTTGTTGTATTTGAGATTCCTGAAGCTCGCACATATGCTGATAATTTATCTGCTGTTTTCCCCCAAGCTTTTCTGAAACCTCCGCACATAATTATGAAACCACATATAATTATAAAACCACAACATATAATAATAAAACCACAGCACATAATTATGAAACCATATCATTTTATTATGAAACCACATCATATAAAATATAATTATGAAACCACGTCATATCATATTAACAACACATATAATGAAACCACATCATATAATTATGAAACCCCATAATTATGAAATCATATATGTGCATATAATTATTAAAACATATACAATTTTTAATTATACCAAATAAGACAGATTCGTTATTCTTGACATTCCTATCGTGCTTTATCGTGCGTGTATCCTATCGTATCGTGGGTGCATCCTATCCTATCGTGTATCAGATTTTCCGTTTTCTATCGTGTTTTGCGTTTATCAGGTCTATCGTGTATCATGTTTTGCGTGTATCAGGTTTTCCGTTTATCGTTAAAATCGTTTATCGTGTAGCTTCGGAAACTATCGGGATCGTATATCAAATCTAATGAAAAAGTACGATACTTTCCGAAATTAGCTTAATTCGTTTTGTGAAAGAAACTATTTTTAGGAATCGAGGAAAGACAGTATATTTGAAGGAGAGCATAAAGCTGTCGATTTTAAGACAGAAGAAGAGCTATTTGTCTGTCCAGAGCGGGTGAACATTTATCACAATTTCATTCTAAGTAGTCTGGGAAGTAGGCAGTGGTTTGCCGAGCAAGTCGAGGACAGTAAATCTGAAAGCTCCTTTATCTGGAGTTCAGAAACATTTCCTTAATGTCTAGAAACAATTATTTGTAATTAACACTAACAGAGAAATAAGTTTTGATTTGAAAGGAAAAATCAGTAAATTACAATGTTTATTACATATATATTGATAATGGGTTCTTTTTCTTCCGATTTTTATACCCCCCGCAACAAGTTGTGGGGGGGAGGGGGTATACTGGAATCGGGTTGTCCGTCTGTCTGTCCGTCCGTCCGTCTGTAGACGCAATGGTTTCCGGGTTCTAAAGCATTATCCTTTCCACCTACCGTCACCATATCATACATATGGACTACCCATGGGATGAAGATGTTCCCTATCGATTTTGGGGTCAAAGGTCAAGCGCACTGGACATCGAAGTAGCAATATGGTTTCTGGGCTCTAAAGCGTTATCCTTTCCACCTACAGTCACCATATCATACATATGGACTACCCATGGGATGAAGATGTTCCCTATCGATTTTGGGGTCAAAAGGTCAAAGATCACGCGCACTGGACATCGAAGTAGCAATATGGTTCGGTTTGTCATGCCATTTGTTTTTTACACTCAGAAAAGAGGTAGTTTATACCTATTACCAACACCCTTTGGGAGATTGGGGTAAGCAGGGGGTATTCTTAGTGAGCATTGCTCACAGTACCTCTTGTTTCACCTGTATTCTACTTATATACCAACTACTGAACTTGTGTGCGTCCTCAGTTATATCTGATTTTGTGTATTACCCGTGTTTTGACAGCAAACATTCTCAGGGACATTGTATTTCACACATTTAGAAGATGAAATTTGAAAAGGGTGCAAGGGTGTTGCATCGCCCAAAATTCTGCTCAACTGGGCACGATTCAGCTGTCATCGTTGGTTTATTTTTACTTGTACACGTACACATGATGTACCAATAGTCATACATGTAGATCTTGGAAATTTATGCTGGTTTTGATGATTATTTGAAGTTTTTATTTTTTTTTTTATATACACTAAACACAAATTTTTTTAAGCGTTTCAAAATTGCAAATTTAAAACAAGCCGGGTTTGTTTATTTTTAAAAAAAATAGTTTATCTATTTTTTTGTTAACAAAATATCAGTTCAAATAAATTTTTTCAATTACTCATGACTATCAATTATCACCCAAAGTGTAGAAATATCTAACATATGAGCATATGGTGTAGTGCAGTTGATTTTTTTTAAAACGGTCGTTATGAAAATAACTAGTTGTTGAATGAGCGGTGAACTTAGAGCTTGATGCAAAATAACCCCCTCCTCGCTACACACAAAATATTACTTGGTTTCATTTCATATTCAAGAATAATAGACATTAGAATAAGAGAGCTACTGAAGCATTATATCACTACATTATATTACATTTAGTTAATTCTCTGTATAATTTATATATTAAACATTAGGTGACAATATAAGTTTTAGAATCATTGGCTGAGAAAATTCTTATAAATATCAAATAATGAATTTAATACCGTATACATGTATATTTTAGTTTTCTGATTTTAGCTTTGATGGCGTAAAAACATAAATAGAATTTTTTAAAAAGAAAGTACGACCGTGGATTAAAGAAATTATATGTGTTAGGTATATAATGAACATTGAAATCCTTCAATATTATTATCAACATAATGCAATTATGTTGTAGGTATCAAAATTTCGTTCTGTCTAAATTGTTTCTAAATTTACAAAATTTCTATCAAGTTTTCCGTTTATCGTGAAGATCGTTTATCGTGTTTTGCGTTTATCGGGTTTATCGTAAAGATCGTTTATCAGGTTTTGCGTTTATCAGGTTTATCGTGTATCCTATCGTATCGTGCGTGTATCCTATCCTGTCATGCGTGTATCGTGTTCTATCGTTTATCATGTCAAGAATAACAATGCGGGTACTGATCAACAACACATACAATGAAACCACAACATAAAATTATGAACCACATAATTATGAAATCATATATGTGCATATAATTATGAAAACATACAATTTTAAAAATTACACCGCATAAGACAGCTATGGCGTTTCAATGCATTAAAAAGTTTTGACGTGGAAGGTAAATGCACATATGCTAATTAGTACTATGATAATTTTTTCATAAACGTATTTGCAAGTGACAGTGACTTTGACCGCTACGTTCATTTACACATTTTACGCAACATCTAGAATCCCAGATGGCATTTTCCTTATGTCACCACCAGATTCCAAGGTGACGGTCACATCTAGACGGTTTGGATTGTAAACACCGAAAGCAATCACGTCGTCATCCGAAATGTTGACATCAATGAATGTACCCAAAAGCCGGTTCCTACTAATGTCTACGAGTTGAATAATTCTTCTTTGAGCGTTTATACAAAGACCAAACGAACACAGCTGCGAAGTGCCAGCTTTATCGCTAGATATTTTTTTGTGAACGTAAGTTGAATCGTGATGGGAGAAAAGACATACATCATAACAATCGATACAGCGACAGAGTTGGAGAGACCAACCACTACTTCGAAAGAACGTACTGTCGGAAATGTCAATCTGTCGCCGACTGCTGATGGCACTTTCAAAAATTAAATTGGAAGATTTCAGGTCCCTGAATATCTTGTATTCTACGTGGAAATGGAAGTAAACAATTGTGTCTCTGTTCAGTTTTAAATCAAGTAGGGAACCAGTGTAATTTTTCAAATGTTTTCCAGCCAAGAGATGCCTTGGTATATCCCACATTTCTTTGTTACTCAAAACACGGTGATCATTAGACATGCACCTATCCCTGTGCAAAGATGTGACATCAAAGAAAACGGCAGGACCTGTGAAAAAAACAACAATATTCGTATGAAAGTTGATCACACTTTTAAATATATTAGCTTATCTTAAATAACTGATTCAATAAAATGATTCATAATATAAACTTCATATTCGTGTTGTAGCATTTTCATGGATTGTCAAGATTTTACAGGGATTTTTATTGGGGGGGGGGGGGGTATTGCTATGTTGTTTTACGTCCCATTCGAAAATTATTCACTCATTCAGAGACTTTACCAGTTTTATGTGAAATCCCTCACATTTTGACCCATGGATGACTCTTTGGGATGCAACAGTGAGGGTTTTTATCGTGACACGGAACCTCCGTTTTTAAGGTCATATCCGATAAACCGTGATTTTCATTGCTAATACCCGGCGCTTGGCCAAGGTTGGTTGTATATTGTTTAACGTCTCGCTCGAGGTTTTGGCCCAGGGGACCTACGTCGTATGTTAATCGTGAGGCGCCGGGATCGTGAATCGAACCCAGGTCTCCCAGCCCACAGAGGGCGCCCTAAGCACTAGGTTACCGAGATGGGAGGTGGTGGATATGGTTTCCGTACATTGAGACATCATATAGATTGTGTGTTTGTTGTAGTTTGGAATTTGTGGAGTATGGTTATCAAGTAAACCACTCAATCCTTGAAATTGGAGTACCACGAAATGAAGTTGTAAGTGGCGCACACATTCGTTTGTGCATGGGCACCATGATGATAATCGTGCCGTACTGACATCAATATATCTAAACATTACTTCATGAAATTCAACGTAACATTATCAATAATCAAAAAGGAAGAATTCTTACGAAAGCGAACAACTTCTCTGTTGGTGACAGGTAATTTTATTGCGTCTTGATGTCCAAAAGACTTGAGGAACGTATCAGAGTTTGACCGTCTTAAAACGGGCAGAGATTTTTCAGCAGGTGCTTGTCGAGGTGGGATGAGACCGGTAGCGGTACTGGGTCTGCTATTTCTTACTGTATTTTCAGTAACCTTTCCCTCAGGACTCGAGGGAAGATTTAACCATTCCAGTGGAGGAAGAGGTTTCTTTGGGCCAACAGCTTCCCATGCATTGATTAAATCTGGTCCTGTTGATATGATAATGATGAAATATATATATATAATTATGACAATTCATTATAGAAAACTGAAATAGAATTACGTGACAGCAACCCATATGCTTGCATTACATGTTCGTTTTATACATGTTGTCTCTAGGCATGTGTGGTAACCGTTCCTTTGTAGTAATTTGGTCACATTCACAATCAGATTCAGATACGGTAAGATAGATCTTTTCTTAGGGAAGTAATTTCACTGAATCATAGTGTTTATAAAATTTCATTGTAAAAAGGAATGTTACATTCGAAGAATGTGTACCTTGAATTTTTGGTAAAGGTTTCCATCCTATTTGTCCTAGTTTTTTCCCATTTGCTACATTTGTGTCTGTGAGGCGAAGTCCTCTTTCAAGTTCCTTAGAATACTTCAACCGTGTTCCCGGTTCTAACTGTGTTACCGGGTCTAACCGTGTTCCCGGTTCTAACTGTGTTTCCGGGTCTAACCGTGTTCCCGGTTCTAGCTGTGTCTCCGGTTCTAACCGTGTTCCTGGTTCTAACTGTGTTTCCGGGTCTAACCGTGTTCCCGGTTCTAACTGTGTTCCCGGTTCTAACCGTGTTCCTGGTTCTAACTGTGTTCCCGGTTCTAGCTGTGTCTCCGGTTCTAACTGTGTTATCGGTTCTAACTGTGTTGTGGGTTTATGTGTTCCCCGTTCCTTTGGTTTCGCTGGTAGTGTAACTTTCTGCATACTGACGATCTTCATATTTTTACCCCGTTTCTCTTCTTTGTTTGAACACCCTTCTAGAAAGAAAGCAGTATAAATACAGTTGTAGGTATCAAGACGGCGTTGAAATTTCACAAAGAGCTGTGATCTCTTACGGAACCTGTACACAATGCACATTGAAGAGTTCCAGTATGTGAATGTTTTTATCAGATAAGTTGTAATCAAAAGTACCCCTGCTTTATGAAAATGTTGACCAATCTTGAAATATTTATCATTCTAAAAAATGAAATACAAAGCGTTTTGAGACAGATACATTTTTCCGGAAAAAAAGAGAAATATCAATGTAGTTTTTGTGGTTAGGGTAATCTGTGTTTGGATAATACCATAAAGTGATTTGCAGACTTGCATTTTTTTTTTTGTCTCTCTAAGTATTTGCTATTTCAATGGTTTCTTTGAATGTAATAAAGTAGCAGTGAATAAAGTCTTCTCTAGTCACACACTTTTCTGGATGATAAACTACTGCACGCAATACAGTGCACAATCATTGACACTGGTTCAGTACTATATGTAACTAGTGTTTTGTAATAACTGAATACTATTTAGAAATAATATACAGTGTATTAGCAAAGGAAAATATAAATGTTATGGATGACCGCTTAAACAAATATTTAGAGGATATATAATTCTGATTTTCTGATTGGTGCATATAAATTTCTTGGTGAATTTGCATGTACGTGTACATTGCTCATGCAGCAGTGCAAATTTAATCACTGATGTAATTGAAAACTGTATATCGTATTTGATTTTAAATTGAAATTGCTATTATGTCTGATACCTGTTTTTGTAATATGGAACTCTTTAGGATTTGCATCTTCTGATTGCTCGTCATCTTCTGACTGTGAAACTTGATCTGTCCTCTCTTTCACAATGAGAATTTCGGAACTGACGTCTAAATCAAATTCCTGTGTCAGAACTTTTAAGATATACTGTCCAGGGACACCAGGTTTCCATTTTCCAACATACCTCCCGTCTTCTAACCATTCCATCGGTAGCTTGGTATTCTTGTCGTCATTGTAATTGATATCTAAGGTCACTCCATTGATTTTGTTGGAGAGAGGCGTGCCTGAAACATCTTTGAGTTGAATGAATATATCAATAGTTTCATTCTGAAAAACCCTCTTTGGAATTTGCATTGTAGAATACTCTGAAGAAATTGAGAATTCTGTTATGTTTCCAAGAGTTTTGATGAATGCTTTCATCGAACTAAAGAAAATATCGGCATCAAACTGAATAATGGTAGTGCTCGGAGATTGAAAAGTCAACTGAGACTTATTCAAGGTCATCAACCTCCTAGTGACAATTGGGGTGGTGTCAGTTAGACATCTAGGATCTCCTGTACTATTCATGGTGCTCACAAAATGCTTTATATGCAGGTAACATTTTCGAATTTTATCACATTCCTCAATAGCATTCTGGAGAACTGATTTCTTTGATTCCACTATTTTTCTCACATTGGCCTTTATGTATTCCCGCCTTCCTTGTAGCAGCTTAATGAATATGTAAAATGCATCATCTATCTCCTTGTATAACTTGGACTCCAAGTTTGATAGTTTTTCATCTTCCTCCGTGTGTGCTATTCGTTCTTTCTGATATTGGTGGACATTTTTCTCGAATATTTCTAACTGCTCTTTTAGTTGGCTTTGACACAAGTTTATGTGTTCCTGTAGACTTATAACAGCGTGGCTCTGGTGTTCTGCGAGACAACATTCGGCACAAATAGGCTTGCAACAGCTCTCATTTGTGCAGTAAAATTTCTGCTCATAATTTCGATGATTTATTACTTTACATTTTGAGAATCTGGCAAAGACGTTAAGATCTGACCCATCACCTTTCAAATTTTCGATGTCAATTGCTGAGTGCTTTTGAAAATCAGTCCAAACATTGTGGGCTTTCTCGCATTCCTTACAAAGAAAGTAAGAACATTGTTTGCAAAATAGCACCACATTGTTACATTTGCAATTTCCACACAACATCTCCTGTCGGTCTGAAATGACTTCAACATATCTTTTAAATATTTCCCTTCGTGGATCTACTTGTAAATTGGAAACGTCAGATCTGTTTACCTGGTACTTTGCATTACAAGCTGGACACTCTATGGACTCATCTACAAATCTCTGTTCTAAGCACTGTACACAGAATGTATGTAGACAGTCTAGAAATCGAGGACTGTGCTTGATGTCATCGAAAGTATTTTGACACAATGAACACTTCAAGAATTCTTTCATTTTCTCCACATTAAAAGAGGATGCCATTCTCGTCTTGACGATTTGTCACTGCTATTCCATAAACAAAATTGGATAATGAAATCAATTATTTCACTTAATGAGGAAATATTGCGCTACTAATCATTTCGAGAACCTGTGAAAAGTTTGAAGATACATGTATAGCTTTATGTCTAAATAGTTTACATAAGTAAGTATCAAACAATGAGGAAATACAACGATATTATATTTACCGTAATTAGGTTGAAAGTAATGTTGTTTACACAATCAGTTCATGGTAGGTTTTGAAATAACACCATAGATCTTTCTTCTCCGGATAGCTAGCTCATTTTCAGAAAATCAATAAAGTTCTACGTTTTTGTATTTCACAATGGAAAGATTGTTTTAAAAATTAAAATTAAATGCTCTTTAGTCTATTTGAAACACGTGTGAAAGAAGATATACCATATCGTATTGCATACCCTGAACTGCTATTTGAAGCGTATCAGAATTCCAAAGTACTACAGATATTCTTCATTGATACAGTTACATGTAGCTATAATGGGCTGTATGGTCTGGAATTCATTTTTATTCTTTAGTAACTTTTTCACGCATGTGTGCTTTTGTTTTGTTTTGTAATATTTGTATTAATATTCTTTTCAGTGCTTTGCTTCTTTGTATTGCAAGAAAATAAAACAATGATTGGTTGAAAGATTTACATCTATATAAGTATGGGAGCATTTACTCAGCTATCTAACTGCATAAAGTATGATATACATGCATCGTCGCAAGTCACGGTTTAGACGTACTCGACAGAAGGGGCCTATATAAGTATATCTATATAAGTTCAATAACCCTTTTATTATATAGCTAAAGTATTTAGTTGTTAAATTATCCAAAATAGACGAGGATTCATCAATATTGGCAGTGTGCAATAACAACATGCATTTCCTAACTGTTCAATATTTAACCCGTCATTAATGCATGAAGCAAACTGATTTTGTAAATGGGGACATCATAATTTATGTACAATAAAACATTTTGCTTAAGTAAATATTAAATACCGGCTCTGTCAAATTCGGAGGACCGTCGTCTGCCATTTTGCCTTGTTTACGTTGTTACGGTAACGTCAATATTGAACGCTCATACTCGGAATGTTTCGGGCGCATACAATTTACGCAATGCAAAGTTAGCGTTCAATAAATTCTCAGGATATTGAACGCTAACATTCTCTAGATTTTACGCAGATTTTATATTAGACTATTTATTAGCTATATAATAAAAAAGTTTATTGTTAAATAATGATGAAAATGAAGCAGATGAAATTCACATGACTGGTAAATGATTAGAATCTGACCTTTTTGCACTTAAGACTTTTTGGAAGAGTTGTCTGCCCTTTGTAAAAATAAGAAAAATCTAATTTTCTAAAAATGTGTGAGGTCAATGATTAATTTTATTTCATAAATTCATAAAAAGAAAGTGTATGCAACTTTCTACCAAGAGATTAGTATGAATATATAATTTGTTTTTAAAATATTGTAATAAAACATGCTTTTCCCATATACTTCAATGTTAAATTCTAAGTGAAATAAATCAAGCAGTAAACAAAATTTTGAAAATTCCTATGGTGGATTATTATTTTTATTTGACGAACCCTTCAAAATGATACCATGATTACAAATATTCCACCATCCATTTATTAGATATGAAATATGGTCATTTTTACTGTACATAAATTATAATGTCCCCATTCACAAAATCACTTTGCTTCATGCATTAATGACGGGTTGAATATTGAACAGTTAAGAAATGCATGCCGATATTGCACACCTTCACCTTAGATGCCAATATTGATGAATTCTCGTCTATTTTGGAGTATTTTGAGTGAAAAGGGATATAATATAACAACTAAATACTGTAGCTATATAATAAAAGGGTTATTGAACTTATATAGGTGAATATTGGTACTCGTTGGCTGTCAAAATGCACTCGCAAGCTCGTGCATTTTCACACTCGTGCCAATATTCACCAATATAAGTTCAATAACCCTATATTATCTCACTTTGTTCTGCTATCAAGTCGGGAGAAAGAGTGGACCTAGGCTAGAACACCATTTAAAAAGATTGGTTTTTGATGAATATATATTATGTATATTTTGATTGAACATGTTTTGTGAAGACACAAATCTTGAAAGTAATAAGTCGAAAACTCTCCAATATGTCAGATATCGGCCGGGACTGTTCTTGGAAGTTTGCGCCGTACAACTTAAAACATTTTACCGAAATTAGGTTGTACACTACCTAACAATGTCCAAGAAATCAGGCCACTCCTTACAATATAGGAGTTTTTCTGTTTGTCATTCCAGTGGCGGATCCAGAGTGGGTTTCGGGCGTCAGACTCCCCCCCCCCCCCTCTTCCGTCCGAAAATTTTGTTTAAAAAGAGTATAGTCACACATTTTAAGGATGGACACCCCCCTCTTAAAACCAAAATTAATGGTAGCCCCAACCCCCCACCCTTAAAAAAAATCCTGGATCCGCCCCTGCATTTATATAATGCATTATGTTTATGATTATTGCGTTTGACGAGAAGAAACGACGTGTATTCATAATTTTGCCCTTAAATTGTCGCACTGGACAAAAAGTACCATTATAAACACATTTGCAATACTGAGTCTCAAATTATGAACGACCGTTTATTTTCATTTTGTCTTTGGTCAACTATCGGCAAACGGATTACATGTACAGTTGCATTCGTAAGTTCATTATTTAATTTTCAATACGGAGAGAGATCATGTATGTTACACAAGGAACATTTGATTCAGAGCTCCAAGTGACTTCCTAATAATCAAGTTTTATTGACATTCAAATTCATGTGCGCAAGAATTCAAACATGCATTAAAAAAGTCTCTATGCAATATTATTCAATTGTGATTTCCTGCGCTTGAGCGGGAATTCACCTAGTTTCCTAAAAAGAAAATAGATGTCTTTGGGATTTCAACATTTTGATATGGAAAGACTTTGTACAGAAACTTTTTTCTTCTAAGGGAATGAAAATTCCTTTATAGAAATAAAAATCCTATATATTTTATTTTCAAACACTTAAACGAATATGTTAAAATTCTATATTCCACTAGCACCAGGGTATGGTGTTAAATATCTGAGCAACTCATTCGATTCGATACGCAAGAACATGTTCTGCGTATGAATATAGGCCATTCTTTTTTTTCCTTCTTTTTTTTATACAAATATTAACTTTAACTGAGAATTACTCAGTTTAATTTATCTTATGAAGAAATAGGGCTCACGGTGAGTGTGAACGGTCAGTAGGGGATGCCTACTGCCCTTAAGCACCTGACCTTAAAAACTGAGAATAGACTTAAGTCAAAATTGTTATTACCGGTACCTTGATATTTATTTAGCACAGGTGTTTTTGAAGAAAAAAAACTGGTTTATAAAGTATAAATAAATGTAAACATATATTGGAAATTTATCGTTTATGACAATTAATTCAAAAGCCTATAGATTTCTCAGTTGATGTTCGTGAGGTTAGATCTCACTTCCGGTGCGTCCAGGAGTCCGTATTTGCCCTACCCATGAGACTGATCGCTATTCGTTATTTTCTCTTTTTCATTCAGAATAGCAGGTGAATCTTAATGGAATTCTTGGACTTTTAAAGCAATAGAGCGACTGTCAGTTTTGATGGGCAACAAAGAGCCCGTATCGTATACAGTTCTTTACTCACTTTATTTATTTGTGTTTAGAGTAACTAATATCTCATAACAATGATAGAGATTAAGTAACGGCAAGCTCGTATGAGCACATGAGTCATCCTTATATTGCCAACTTTTTCACATCAAGGATGTTAGTGAGTGACCATTGCCACAGTCTTCATGACTATTAATACATGTGAGCTTGCTGCCATCATTCGCAGTGTTCAAGTCTATTTGAGGGTACGATATGACCGCATTTAAGGTTTTTGTACCTCAAATTCGTTTATTGCTAAATATCTTACTTACATGTAACATGTGATTGGTTATTGATGCAACGGCAAATCAACGTAAACTGCATGTAGCACTCTGCTAAACGTCATTCATCTTCACATTCATCTTGACATGCATATGATAATAATGATCAAATTGTTAGCAATACCTATGATGGATTTTACCCAGGGTGAAGCGAAATTAGAATTTTCGATGACAAATGACAGTGACAACAGACCATAGGACTAATAAATTAATTTCAATGTAAGTTTCAATAATTGATTTTTTTGTATCAATTGGGTCAACATTACTTGGATCTCTCTCTCTCTCAGCTATCCCCTAGCATTGTAATTATCCTAATTGTATAATGTGCAATGTCATTCGCAAGCAATTGGCAATCTCTAAGTTTTGTTCCCAAACTACAGTCATCTTTCATATTATCGCATTTGGTCAGCGTTAAGCGGCTTGTACCATCCACAACAACTTAACCTTGTTAACGACCGTATTCTGGATTTGGTCAATTAGCATGCTCCTGCACTTTGAGTCTTAAACCAATATTGCATGTGTGTATGTGTGTGTGTGTGTAATTTTCACCGGGTTAAAATTGGTCCTTCTCTACCCATTGCTTGTCGTAAGAGGTGCTTAAATGGGGCGGTCCTTCGGATGAGACCGCAAAAACCGAGGCCCTGAACATGTGTCACAGCAGATGTGGCACGATAAAGATCCCTCCCTGCTCAAAGGCCGTAAGCGCCGAGCATAGGCCTAAATTTTACAGCCCTTTATCGGCAATGGTGACGTCTCCATGTGAGTGAAACATTCTCGAGTGGGACGTTAAACATTATGGAATCAATCAATGAAATCAATTTTCAATAATTTAACTCTGGATTTTAGAGTTCAATTTTCATACATTTTATACACGTTTTAATGTGATCGCATTGTAGTGTGTAGCTCTTATGAAAGGTAAGCGTAGATGTAGGTTAATTAAGCCTGCGTAGGGGTAATTGTACATGTATTGTCCAGCATAAGGAAGGACGCACACATGTGCACATTGATGTAAAGCCTTGGGGGATAGGTAGGCGTAAATGTAGTCCAACCAGACGAACTGAGTGGTAAGCGTAGGTGTAGTTCCAGTTTGGTAAGGGGTAAACGTTCAGTCATGTAGGTACAGGCTTGGCATAGATAAAATAGAGATTCAATTCAGAAAAGGGAAATGTATACTTGTCGATCTAGCCTAGGGCTCGAGATTGATTAACACATGTGTAGGTCTGGCTTGGAGATTGATTAGCACACATCTATGTAGGTCTAGCCAGGAAGTTGATTCGCACACATGTAGGTCTAACCTGGTGATTGATTAGCACACCTATAGGTCTAGCCAAGAGATTAATTAGCACACCTGTAAGTCTAGCTTGGAGATTGATTAGCACACGTGTAGGTCTACCTAGGATATTGATTAGCACACATGAAGGTCTAACCTGGTGATTGATTTGCACACATGTAGGTTTAGCCTGGTGATTGATTAGCACACATGAAGGCCTAACCTGGTGATTGATTAGAACACATGTAAGTCTAACCTGGAGATTGATTAGCATACAAGCAAGTCTGTTCTGGTGATTGATTCGCACGCATGTAGGTTTAGCCTTGTGATTGATCAGCACGCACGTAGGTCCAACTTAGTGACGGGTTAGCGTACATGTAGGTCCCATATATATGTGGAGGGGTATCGTATATGTACATGTAGGTCCAGCTCGACCTTAACGCCTGTCCGTCTGCTAGAGATCGACAAATAATCGGGAGGATTGGAAAACTATAATTGTTATATGCGTTAGAAAGCCTACATCCCAATATACCCACCTATTTTAGGTGAAGAGTCTAATGTTACTGATGTTATAGAGAATTTAAAGAAAGCAATGAGTGTGAATACTGGTTATGAAATAAGCTGATGAATTTTCATTATATTATAAAAGTCCTATCACTCGAGCAGCATCTGTGAGGTATCTTTTTCACCTTAAAATTTCCCGAAATATTTTGCGAAAAATACCACCAGCGTGCTAGAACCCATGCTTCCAGATTTTTGCACACAATCCTGCCATTGTCACATACCTTCATATTTTCCAAATACAAAATCATTATATTTTAAAACAAAACGTCATTTTGACTGTTAGGCCCCCCTATATAATAGAAATATTTCCCAAATTCCTTCAACTACTGTTCTGTTGACCGCCCGCCGGTCAGCAGTTTCTTGAAGTGTTGTCGACAGAAGAATGTTGAATTGAACAAATTTTATTGACAAAAATCAAAAGGATTACACAAAGTCAAAAAACAGTGTATGTGATTGAAAACAACTGCAGTTACCAACAATTGCAAAATGTATTCAATAAATTAAATCACTTGTAATTGAAAATAAATTCACACCACATTCGTTTGAGAAAAGTCAATCATTGCAGCTAATTAAAATATCTTATTTCAATTACTCATTTCTGGTACACGTAGCAAATCATATGTAGTGGCGAAGGGAAAAGACACATGTACATATGGGAAGTATGATAGAAAGGAATGATTAAAGGGGGGGGGGGTGGGTGGTGTCAAGGCTGTCTTAATCAGTATACACATTGTTCATGTACATATAGATGAATTGATTCTTTGAAATCATTGGAGGCCTACCTGTGTGAATTCGTGTCCCTATCTGACAGTATGAGTTTGTGTTAATTCATATTATCTTCACCGGCGTGTTGCAAAGTATTTCAAAATGAAAATGAACCGCGTAATTTATGAATTGAATTGAACATATTCTATTGTCAAGATGATAAAGACAAAAGGATTGGGCACAAGTTCTTTAAAACTTAGAACAGCATCTCCTAAACAACAAAATACAAAAATGTTTACAATGCATTAATTTATCATTCGATTTTGAACATTATAATTCTGGGAATGTACATTTATAAGAATAGCTAAATTTGTTCTGGGTGAAATGTAAATTCCACTATTCATACAGCACCCATTGTATGTAATGAAATATGCATCGAGTAGCCCAATTCCTTTCTAGAACGACTGCTACGATTCGATTCATCTGTGTCATGATGTATGTTTCTAGAAAGAACACATCACACATTACTACTACGGTATTTTTCTACCACGGAGTAGACAATACACAGGTACACGTAATGCATACATAGTAAGACTGCACTCGGAGATCTCGTCAACTCCAGAAATATACTTTTTGACGATCATATTTATTCTCACTTGTAATCACTCTACATCTGCTCACTATTTTATTATGTGTTTTTGAAGGAAAAAAGGCAATAATAAGCTACACTGCACATACATGCATACTGCTTTAAATATAGAGGCGTGCGTAATTTCTGCGGCGATAACTGTTTCCAGATGTGTATATCATCTAAACGAAAATCTTTCTCGTTAATTCTATTTAAATATTTGCATAGAAGTTTATCAAATTTTGATTCTTAGTAAACATATACTGGATGAATGTACGTGTTATTGTCCCATTGATGAATCTGGTGCTTTAGAATGCGATCGAACGATATGACATACATCTACATTCTCTGTGGGTAATTAAGATAATTGTATCTTCATTAGAAGAGTAGTGTAGATTTCATTGATCACCACGTAAAACTGTGCGTTGGCTACAGCCTGGTAAATCGTATTGTCTTGACGAATAGCAGGAATCACTAACCAGGAATTTCTGATTACATACTCCCGTCGGCCCCCCATTCTTACACTCGCTGTAAATTCTGGCACATGATCAGTTTACATTAACTGGGGTTTACGTCACCCAAGAGCCGAATTTGGAAAATCGGAACTCAAAATCCGATGACGTAGAGCGCAAATACACATACAGATGAAGATAACACATGTTAAAGGAGGATACGAAATAAGAATACTGCGAAATGATCTAAACCCTACACGAGTGAAAAATCCGCCATCTTGGGAAGTATAAATTACGTACGCATTGCTTTGAGAAATACAGACGCATCTTTAACATACTTACTAAGTAACTGATACTTTGTTGGCCAAAATGACAGACGTAGAGGGGAAAAAAGAAACCTTGGAATCAAAAGAGGAAGTGATATGTCCAGTGTGCTCCAATTTTGAACCTCAAGCATGGCGGAAGAACATGTGTAGAAACTGTTTTCATGGTCTAGATGAACATGGGGCCAATTCCGAAGAAACTGTTGACAGCAAGACGACAAAGGACAAAAAGCTGGAGAATGACAAAGTTAATGATATGCAGAAAAAGAAATTTGAGACGGACACATCCAAAAAGAAAGGTGAGCCTCCAAAAACATTACCAAAATCCAAAAATCCGAATTTATCTGTTGATATTTCCAAGAAAGATACAAGTAGTAGTATTGGTTATAGTCCAGTTAGTCCGTTAAAGAAACCAGGATCTTCATTAATCAAATCACCAGAAGTGAAAGATGTCAAAACTAATTCCCCTCTATCGCCAACAAAGGTGACAGCGGAATTAAAATCTAAAGGAAACATTTCCTCCTCTACATCTCCAAAGAATGTTTACCAAAATAAGTTGGAGACCAAACGAACGGAAAGTTCGAAAGATAATGAAAAACAGGTAGCCTCTGCGCCCAGCACATTATCGAAATGGAAGCAAAATGAAAATAGATCAGTATCAAAAGATAAAGGGCCATCTGGAGAGGAAAACAAACAAACTTGTAAACAACAGCTATCGAAGCCTGATAATAAAAATAAAGTAGAAGAAAAAGCAAGTAAATTTCAAAGCAAAACTGATAAGGATAAGAAAGAACAAAATGTAAAGACACCAGTCGCGTCATCGTTAACTAAGGAAGACAACACGCCCAAATCAAAGACAGATGATACGAGCAAAGTTCGACAATTCGCCAAAACATTCGGATCTGACTTGGAAGAGAGCCGATTTAATAGCTTGGAGCGCCAGAAGAAGGAGAAATCAGCTACCAAAACGCTTGCTAATGATCAATGTAAATCGGGAATAAAAAATCAGTCGACTTCCGAGCCAACCCAGAAAGGAACCATCTCAACGGATGGTAAGGAGAAAGAGTCGTCTGCTCTTTATGAGAAAATCAGTAGATTCACCCAATCTGGATTAAAGAAAGTTGATAAAAATGATAAATCGTCTGGATCTTTGGATAGAAGAAGACAGTCCGAGGACAAAAGTGGTGACAATGAATCTTCTGCTGAAGCCGGGCGGAGGATTGATGCAGACCTCGAAACAGTAAAAAAGCAACTAAGTGTTCTGGAAATAAAATGCAAGTCATTAGAACAAGAAAACGATAACCTAAAAACTGGACTGAAAGAGAAAGAAGTTGTTGAAAGTAGCTTAAAGACACAAAAAACAGAAGTCGAAAATGCTATTAAAAGTTTGCACGACACGTTGCAATCTATGGAGAACAGATGCAACAAACTTGAAGGAGACAATTCGACATTACTTGATAAGGTAAAGATACAACAAAAAGAGCAACAAGAAGCCATGACAGATGCTAATAAAACTGAAATCGAAGATATGGAGGTCAAATTATCGGAAAGTGAAAATGACATTGAAGACATTAGGACTGAAAATGAAGATCTTAAACAAGAAATTAATGACCTTAAGGTAGAAATGGAAGAAATGTATGACAGTTTTCGAGATCAGGAAGCCGAAGAGTTCCGAGAACTCCAAAGAGAACTTGAAATGACCGCAAAAAATTGTCGCGTTTTACAATTCAAGCTACGTAAGGCTGAAAGACGAAGTGAACAGGTAGAAATTGATCGTCAATCATATGAGGAGAAACTTCATTTGTTGCAAAATCAGTTTGAGGACGCAGATGCTCGTGCACACATTAGGAGCATCGAGGAGGAGTTACGAATGGCAAAAGAGGTTTCAGTCAGACTCCATGATGAACTTGACATTTTGGACGACAAACGACAGAAAGTAGAAGAAGATAACAGCCATCTTACTCGGCTCCTGGAACAGTCCGACAAGAAACAGTTCCGTCTAGAAATGGAGGTCGACAAACTTCGTGACCAGGTATTTATTGCATGCTTAATGACAGACCCCTTCCAATTATCCTCAAACTACTCTGTACAAACGTACAATTTATGTAATTTCTTTTGTTTTTCGTCTTAAAACAGCTACAAAATAGATCCACATAGTCACTCATAGCAAACCAATATTGTTCCATGCTCTAAATGAACTTGCCATAAAGCAGCAAGCCATTGACATATTGATGATAAAACCAAAGATCGTTTTGTTTGTATGCCCAACATAAGTGCATGTTTATTGGCAAAAAAATGTTTAACGCAAAAATAACGCAAGTATATGGTAGATCGGGACTATTTTCACTTTGAAAATGACAAACATTAGTAGAACTACATGTAGTATTACAGACTTTGCAAATAGCGTATATATAGATTGATTGACTGTATCTTGTTTAACCTCCCTCTGGAGAATATTTTACTCATATGGAGACGTCACCAAGAACGGTGAAGGGCTTCAAATTTAGGCCTACGCTCGGCGCTTACGGCCTTTGAGCAGTGAGGGTGCTACACCTACTGTGTTACATGTGACACGGGACATCCGTTTTTAAGGTCATCTCCGAGGACCCAAGACATTCACACTTTGGCGATGGAACTGTCACTACCTGTTTTAACGACTTAGGTCTGTCGCGGCCGGGATTCGAACCCCGAGCTTCCGCATGCGGGGAGAACGCTTTACCTCTAGACCACCACGGCGGTAATATAGCGTATAGAAAAGATTTAATCATAACCAATATCGATTTCATGACATCAAGAAAATAAAATGTGTTTTTCGCTTGGAAAAGGGTTTGTATAAGGGTTGTTAAATTCAAAATGGACAAAACCTTCGGACTGGCAGTGTTTAAAAACTGTTTATAGTATCTATAAGATAAGTGTCCATTACAAAAGCCCGCAATCCAAGAGAAATATAACCGTAACGCTAAACTCAATTATCCAAGTAACAGGAAATCAGAATAATACGTGAAGGAGAAGTTTATCTTTCTATCTGACCGTGTGTAAAGAAAACGGGCACTTTGTGTATGTACGCAAACTGCTTCCGTTAGATATAGAGCTCAAGCTGAGTACATATACATGATAAAAGCAAGCGCCATAGCTGTACATGCGTGTCCTTATTATCAAAATCACTACTAAGAATTATTCTTAAAGGAAACTTATCTAATTCTATCTGTTAGCATTTTAATTTTACATCTTTACTCTTTTCACATATTTTACAAAAATTTTGATTTCTTTACTTATTGATTGCAAAACTTTTGAAAATGCACATAAACTGACAGTGAAGAGAAATAAATATTAGATTAAAACTTTTCTACTTCCAGATGGCGGATTTACGGAGGCAAGTGGCAGAAAGATCGCAAGCTGGCACCCCAGCCACCGAAGAAGCTAATGATCGCAAGGTAATTACATTGACTGTGTTAATTTGACACGTTTCACTGCTTCATCGATTCATGTAGATAATCCATGCACGCAGATACTTCATTTCATTTCCAAATAACAGTAAATTTATACATAGGGGAAAGGGGTTTAATTAGTTAGTCAACAATAAGATAAGAACAGATATTATAGTAAGAAGATATTTAAAGGCTAGTACATAGTATGAATACGAGAATCAGCTTCAAACCACTTTTGCGATGTAAGATTGCTTAATTTATATGGCAGTTATTATATGTAACTTTGGATGTGTAAAGTCAAAAAGAAAGCTATTTTCTGTATTTACGTGTTTATCAATTTTCAGTCAATTTATACAGTTTACATTGACGAATGAGAACTATAGAATGGAGTAGAGTGGGGAGTTCAGGATAAGGATAGAGGGATTCCGCAAATCATTCCATTGTCTTGCATCCAGTCTATACACACCAGGAAGGTAGAGCCAAGAGTGGATCCGAAAGTGCTAATCGTTCCGAACAACGATCTCGAAAGAGCTTTTTCTAGGACAATGTCTAACACCCTTAAATCAGAGCCATTTTTCTCTCCTGAAAGTAATTGTGAATGACTATGATTTAAATTAAAGATATTTTTCACGCTGGTTTATATTTTACGCATGGCACCTCTTTTTAATTCATATTTTTCGTGTGTTTTCTTGCTCAGCAGCTTTCGCGATAATTTGCCAAATTTTAAGAAAACGCTTTTATTTAATGCCTATTAACCGAAGCTGTTGTGTAATAAAATTGTTTACTTCCATTTGCTTTCGTTATTGTCATTGTTAGATCAACTTAAAAGTAAGTAAAATTTGGATGCTCGGAACGATTTGCATGTTTCGGGCCCAAAGGGCCACTTCCTTTCATCAATAAATACATGCATGACATTTAATGTGGTTTCATGCATGCAATCATATAGGTAGGGTGTACTTTCGTAGCATCATTTGCAACAAGCAAAGCTTGCGTGTGTGTTATTATATGTATCTCAACTGATGTTTTGAAAATTCCATTTGGTTAATAAAGACGTTGTGTTTGACTCAACTTCGGATTACTTTTTATGATTTACAAGGAGAGTGATCTGATTAAGCACCAAATGTGTACATTTATCATAACTCATGATTTATATTTTAACATTTAAAATATATCTGAATATCAGATTGATGCGATGTTCAAGGGGAAAAACTGTTATAATACCAGTAAATACTCCACCATATGTTTGCAATATATGATCCTGATGGTAAAACAGTAAGATGGCTCTAAGGTAACGGGCATTAACTATGCGTATTCTGAGGATTGACCTTAAGCTGTAACGATTTGTCGAGGTTTTTGTTTTGATAAATCAGAACGAACCGTTTACTTCACCCCTGTCAAGGTCATTAGGGAGATAGCGCTAGCTTATCACAATTCAGCATCATCTTGTACATAATATAAAGATAGGGTGGTCTGGATTGCATTTAATAACGTTTTAGAATTTGTTGATTATGATTGAATAGAAAAAGAAAACAAATACTGCTATCTTATTAAACAGACTGTCGCATTAATTCGTGTTTCTTTATTCAATATATTAGAAAGTTTTCATTTGTCTACCGGTAGTGATTAACTGACGATTTTGGGAAATTTTATGTAGGCCAAAAAAATAAATAAGAGAATATCTAAATTCTGATTCAAAACTTGAACATCGACTAAAATATCCGGTATGTGATCGAATATCTGACTCAAACTTTAAACATTTACTAAAATATATGATCGAATATCTAAATTCTGATTCAAAACTTAAACATCGACTAAATTATGTGCATGGATATCTACATTTTGACTAAAAATAATTGAAACATCGACTAATATAAGTGAGAGATAATCTAAATTCTGCCTCAAAACTTAAACATCGACTAAGATAATATCTGAGAGTTAATTCAAACTTAAACATCAACTAAAGATGCGAAAGTGTAATCACTTTCTAACTCAAAACATCAACCTCGACTCTTAAGAATGCAGGAGATATAATAGCAAATCTTCATTTTGATTCTACAATGTAAATATTGTGGGGTTTGAATTTATTGGATGAATGTAAATAATAAACCTAGGAATTAAACCGTCCTGGTATATTTTAAAGATGATGATAATAGATCGATATTACAAATTAAAGCCAGTGGGCATGACAGAAATATTACAGAAATATTATTTAGATATCATTAAACTTCTTACCTATGGTAGGCGCGCACCTAAATTTGTAATATATATAAGAAGTGTTATATATATATATATATATATATATATATATATATATATACATATGGTGTAATTTCTAAAATTTGTTTGTTACTGCCACCAGGTATCTTGATAAATAATAGTAGGAATATTATATACATGAAATTATTGTATGACATAAGTAGGAATATGATTACACACACACACACACAGATATATATACATGTATATATATATATATATACATATAAAGCACAAACAAACAATTATAACACCCAACCTTACGTTTACCCCTAGGATCTAAACGATACATGTGATAATCAATTAATTAATATATAAAGCACTAAATAATCACAACTAGGTACTGAAAATTTTCGCCCCAGCACGGGGTCGAACCAGCGACGTACGGCACCCACCGCCTAGCAAGATTGTCAAACCAGTGCGTAAGTCCACTCGGCCACAACGACTTACCACCGCCTAGCAAGATTGTCAAACCAGTGCGTAAGTCCACTCGGCCACAACGACTTCCCTCCGTTGTGGCCGAGTGGACTTATGCACTGGTTTGACAATCTTGCTAGGCGGTGGGTGCCGTACGTCGCTGGTTGGACCCCGGGCTGGGGCGAAAATTGTCAGTACCTAGTTGTGATTATTTAGTGCTTTATATATATATATATATATATATATATATATATATATATATACATATATGTATTTATATAAAAGCACTATTTATAAAAGCACTAAGTTCCAACAACACCCGATACCTAAAAGTGTCGGATCGACAACATGGATACAAGGTGAAATACAAAAAATTATACAAAGCACTAAAATGAGCAACGACACGAACAACCAGATTGTCAAATTTTCGGGACGACCCGTCCCTTCTTCAGGACAAACGAAAAGAATTACATAATCCCGAAAATTTGACAATCTAGTTGTTCGTGCCGTTGGTCATTTTAGTGCTTTGTATGTATATATATATATATATATATATATATATATATATATATATATATATATGAGAAAAGTAGTAAACTGATACATAAATAAATCAGATAAAGGGGTCTGCGACCAGAGTATTTTTCCGCTCTGCTGTACATACACTGTAAAACTGTCACTACGATGTTCTGATAACGTCATCTTTTGATTATACTCATAACACGCAAAAACAAAACAGATCCGAAACATATGTGCTGTGCTATCTAATAAATAACACACGTACACACACCGAGTTCTGAGTGTGCTAAATATAGGTACATACTCGGTTGTCATAGAAACGCAAGAAACGTAAAAGATGTAAACAATTCTTCCTGCCTAATGAAAAGATGTTCGGTCAGCTTTCGTTGATAGATAAGTTTGTGGAATGCAAGCGATGTTTGATTTGACTAGGCACCACTCATATTTTCGTAAACTTATAAACTGTTTTTTGTAAATTCATAAACTCTTAAACAGGTATATATAGATGATAAATTTTCAATAAGCTTTGGTAATGTTAGAACTGTAAAACTCTACCAGATACTTTAGCGGAAGCAGCGGGAAAGAGGGAGGGGTAGGGTGTACAAAACCCGGGCCCTGGAATTTCGCAATATATTAGTATTTTTCAGTATGAAAAAGTAATAAAAACTATTTGGAAGTTCTGAATAGTGCTATGAAATATGGCTTTCCTCTGACAATATCTGTATTTTTTACCAGCAGTTCTACATGTAAGTGTGCAACCCATGTCATTACAAACATGATAAAAAATACTAGACCATGTACGTTTATGCGGACGCAGGGTTTTGAAACCGATTTCTGTAAGATTGAGTTTAGTCGGTAATGGTTAACGGTAATTACTACAACTGCAAACCCCCTCCCCGACATCCCCGTAAGATATCAAGCTAGAGTGGTCTCTTACCTGATGTCTCATCGGGAGATAGAAGAGAGATAGACTTTGCATGCATTAGGTGGCGGTTATCCGGAAATGCGAAAAGTAGAAATCGAAATTAGTTGCTATATCCATAAAATACTATGTATATTTTTTTCATGTACATGCATATATTTAGACTGTTGAGGTTGGTTTCATCCACATTGTATGGCGTTTTGGCCGTCGGTGACCCCACCCCCTCCCTGCACACACACTGAGGCAACGATGCAATTCAAACTAGTCTATAATATATATATATATCTTCAATTTTGGAATTTTGGTCCAAAGTCTTCATTATGTAAAGGTTTGAGCATATGCTAAAATAAAGGGGATAGTCCGAGACAAAATCTTTTAGAGACTACAGCTTATTTATATGTGTTACAAATTATTCCCCCCCCCCCTTCTGTCAGTCACTGATCAGCCTTGCAAATGAAAATCACAATATGAATTAGATCTATACTTGTTCAAGGCATCACCCTGATAAAGAGCGTGACCTTAAAAACATTATAATTGGCTATATATGATGAACTATTAGAAGAACGGCTTTATATTTCACTTGTGTATTTCTTTTGTGAATACCTTTTATAACATTGATACTATTTTGATAAAACCTTTCTTAGCTTATTGATACTACTAACATCTTGGCCTTAAAATTTTACCTTTGACCAACTTTTAAAAGTGCCAATCATTTGAATTCTTAAATCTCTTGAGGACGAAATTAATGTTTCATTTTTACTGGTACATGTATATACATGTACATGTTTTTGCTTTGATATCTTTTCAAATTGTAATGATAGTCAATTCCTCACGAATGCTTTGCAGATTTGAATAATGCGCGTTGAATCTTGATAATATAGTACGTCTATCAGAATGTGAATTAAGATAAATTTCAATTTTTAAAAATACAAGAGGTTGTGAACTGCAACGCTTCAGGTCGACATACCTTTCATGAAGCGCTAACGCCTTCGTTCATACCCTCATTTAAAACTTTTTGTTACGCAATCCTTTGGGTTTTTTAAAGGCTTTTATATAGAAGAAAGTCCACTTGTAGTGAAAAGGTTACCTGTAGGTGTCCAAAATGTTGACAATTGCTGTCCATTATTTTTAAGAAAGGACAGATACTGTCCGTTCTTAAAAATAATGGACAGTAATTGTCAACTTATTGGACAGTGCCAGGTAAACCCAATAACTTATTACATGTCTACAGGTAGGTTGATAATAAGAGAAAGACAATACATTTGTCAAAGATATACAAATTTAATTTTAAATTCCCTACAAGTAAGAATCAACACAGATATCGGAAAAATCACTGAAACACTTAAACGATATTTCCCCTTAGTATAATTCTCTGCTCCAACTTTAAGATTCACAATTTTTTAAATTCCATTGGCCATTAATATATCGCATCAAAACTTAAATTTCAAAGACATATTTCCATGTTGTATTTAAATTTCGCTAGATCCAGAGGCACATTCCAAAACTTCTTCACAACGCTTTTTCAAATGTTTTCTTTATTAGCATATCCTAATTCTGAATTATTTTTATCGCTTTCATGAATGATTTCATTTCACTTCACGAGATGGGCGTATTGGGTTCTTTTGACTGGCGTTAATTATTTCCTCATCCAAATATTCGAAAACACAATGCTTTTCAGATCAAATTTGGCTCCATAACTATCCAGAATATAACACTCATTAAGATAATATTCGCAGTACTTTCATTAAAATCCTTAAATTTTGATTGTGCAATGAAAATGCTCTCCCCATCAGAGGACGACATGTTGATATGGCTCAGTACTACAGAGTTTGTAAATATAAAACCTGCAGAACAAGATTACTTATACCTGACACTGTCCAATAAGTGAACAAAAGAAACAGACCTCCACTCAAGACTGGTTATATTGTCAGACTATTCAAAAATAGCTTTATTCATAATTATCATTGTCAATAGGTTTACCCGAGCCTGTCCATTCTTAGAACAAAAGATGTAATGTTTTAAGTAGGATATAAGCCTCAAACTGTCCATTCTGAGAGAAAAAACTGATCTCGGCGGACCTCAGTTCTTTCTCTCACAGAATGGACAGTTTTTGGCTTATACCCTTTACATATTTTCTATATAGTGAACAAGTCCTATCCATTGTTACATATACTAAGGTATTTGACATCGTGACTTTGATAACGAATCCTGATCCAGAACTTGATTACAATGTATTGTCCTTAACTTTGAAAATGCGAGTTTAAACTAGACTTCCCAATAACAACTGTTCAGTCTTTAGAATAAGAGCGCTCATCGTATAATACCTAGTATTGGATATTCTGATTTTGATATTGAGATTTGGCATACTCTAAAAGATTGCAGGTTTTGTCCTTTTAGGTCACCTGTGCCGTAGGTCTTCGCCTGTCGCCGTGCGTCGCCCGTTAACAATTTTACATTATTAACTTTTTGAAAACTACAAGGCCAATTGTTACCAATTTTGGTGTGAAAGTTCTTTAGGATAAGTGGAATGTAAATCGTGGTTGGGCCAAAGCTGCAAAAAATGCCAAATTTTAAAGAAATATTCTTCTCTACTCCCACACATGTGGAAAATACCAAAGGCATGGTTATGATGTCCATGTTCAAAGCCCTTTACCAAAATTGTGAAATGCATGACCCCTTGGTCAGGGTTCAGTCGCTAGGATGGGACCAATATGGCCATATAGTAAATATATATTAGATTTTAGAAATCTTCTTCTCTACTCTCAGACATATGTGAAAAAAAATAAATCTTACAATTTTTTTTTCTTTACTCTTAAAAAATCAATTGCATGGTTATGATGTCCATAAAGCTATTGTGAATTTCATAACCTCTGGGTCAGGGATTCACACCCTGGGATGGGGCTAATATGGCCATATAGTGAGATGTCTTAAAGCTTATGAAATTTTCTCTCCTCCTACAGATGTATGAGAAAAACTAAATGCATAGATATATATAATGTCCCTGAGGCCCTCTACATAAGATGTGAAAACCATGACACCTGGATTGAAGGTTTAGGCCATAGGGTTGGACCAATGTGGCCATATACAGCTAGTTAAAATGTATTGAATCATAGATTTTTTTTTTTACTTCCATAGTAGTGGAAGATAAACTGAATGCATATTTATTGTGTCCACGAAGCCTTAATCTGCATGTACTTAAATTGTGAAATGCATTGCCCCTTGACGGGTCAGGGGTTTAGACTTAGGGCGGGGCCAATATGGCTATATACTATATATAGCTAATGTTCAGTGAAAATATATCAAATATTAATCGTATTGTGACAATTATTTTTGTGTGTAATGACTACATAATGACAATATTCATGGCCTTAATGGTCATGTAAGTGGAGACTTTGGGGGAGGGGTGTCTAACTTTGCCATATTATAGTTGTATGTTCTTCTTAGTGGCGCATCCACCAAAAAATGTCCATCCTCCACAGCACTGCATTAGCAGGAGTTATCTGCCTTTCACAGCAGTGCACCAGCAAGAGTTATTTGTCCCTCACTGCACCAGCAAGAGTTATCTGCCCTTCATAGTATACAGCAAGGTTTATCTGTCTTCATAGTACACAGCAAAGATCGTCGGCCCTTCATAGTACTCATCAAGAATTATCGGCCCTTTACAGTATTGCACCGCTCACGGTAACTCCGTGGTAGAGCGTTCGCTTCGTAACAGGGAGGTCGTGAGTTCGAGCCCCGCTCGTGTCATGAAACCTAGAAGACGTTGAAATTCCTTCGCCAAATGAAGTGAGAATCACGGGTCTTTCGGATGTCCCGTACGTATCGTGACACGTTAAAGAACCCTCACTGCTACGGACCTAAGCACTAAGCATGCATAGGTCTAAAGAATTGCGAACGATAGTATTGTTTCACCACGTACCTTCAGCTTAATTTTTAAAAGTTATAATTTTAAAATTATTTTTTATGCCAATATAGATATTTATATGAATTTTCATAAAAGTTGATTTATTTGACAAAACAAAGAGAGATGACTCTATAATTTGGGTTAAAATCACATAATTCACCAAAGGAATCAACGGAAAATATTTTTAAAACATCTCAATCTCTCAACGTCTCAGCATAAGTAAAAATTCTCGACGGAACGAAAAACAAGCAAACATTCAATCAGTCACAACAGCGCATCAGGAGTTATCTGTCCTTCACAGTTCTGCACCAAGAAGAGTTGTCTGTCCTTTACAGCACTTCATCAGCAAGAGTTTACAGTCCTTCATAGCTATAGCTCTCTTTCTCAGAGAGAGAGAGAGAGAGAGAGAGAGAGAGAGAGAGAGAGAGAGAGGGAGAGAGATTGAGAGATTTATTTTTCTAACCATGGATGCATTGCTGGGCAGTGTCACACATCTGCCTGGTGACAGTCAGGTGTTTTTAAGTTTCTTACATTGTCCATATGGTCATGGATTTCAGTTCAAGTATATATTACAAAATATGAATACATGTATAAGGAATAAATGTATAAGTTATCTAATACGTGTATTGTAGAGATATATACACGATAAAATCATGTGGTAATTTCTGCAGAATCGGCTTTATCAATCCCATTCTTTCGATATTTAAATAACAACCTTATTATTTATTTCTTATGTAAAGTTATCTGCTAGTCGTGTTCGTCTTTGACGTTCTTTTACAAATTAAAAACGTCATTGTCCCTCATTTGCATCCATATCATCTGATGTGTGACTATCATGTATTTACATTGTACGATTTTCGACTTAGAACACACATGGCAAGAGAGATAACGCTGGAATCAGTCAGCAAAGGTTATGTCTGACGCAAGTGAAATAGACAACCCTTATTTCACAAGGCAGTCTGGCAGTATACATTACACGACTGTACATCGTGTTATCAAGAAAGGCTTAGAACTGTTGTATTCTACGATCGCTGACAATACAAGAAGAAAATTGCAAAGATTCGAGGAGAACTTCTGCACTCTGTAGACACTTTTTACTTGGTTTGACTAGGCATAGTTAGCATCAAAATAAAACAGCAAGCATCAGGACACCCCCCCCCCCCCCAAGATGCATTTGATTATCTTTTTATTTATTTATCTTTCTATTTATTCATCCATTTGCCAAAGGTCAGTCGACGAAAAGCCTAGTTTTCTTCTTTACCCTACCAAATGTAAGAGGTTACAGCTGTCAATAGCTAATTAAGTTTTCATACAAGTTGATGGGTTGCCCCACCCAGGAACATTATTGTAGTTGATTATCGATGATGGAAGAATAACAGATGTCAAAGCTGCTGATCATAAAATTACAAAAGTACGATTTCTTCACTGAGAGATGGCGGACAAGGGACGTAACTTGCACGAAGTGTTGATACAGGTGTTCAAAAGCAGTAAAATTTCATTCGTCTGACTTTGAAGCATATGTCTTACGTAAAAAAACAAACCGGTATCCCATTTCCTAGATGGTCGAGCGGTCTATCGCGCTGGTCACGCGCTGCTAGGATATTTGGTTCTGCAGGGCGTGAGTTCAACCTCGGGTATAGGGGCGGAAGTGGGTATCCAGTTATCACCAATTTTGCTCATCTTCCCAAGCCAAGGTGTTTGTGGAGAGCGGAGTGAACGAAGATGAGTTTGCTGACCACTGACCCTCCCCTTCCGCCACCTCCATATCAATTCAGCTTCTATTTTAACATATGTAAAAGAATGATAAGGTTGATTTTAATTTTTGTTTTTTAATTTTCAACATCCAGAGATATATATCGCAGATTGATTTCAGACTCTATTTATAGCACAGAGCCGTTTCCAACCAATGGTGTGTTTAGAAATTTCAACTCTCATAACCCTTTCTGGGACGTCCAATGCAGTGTACGTTCTACAATCTTAGTGGTGTTCGAAGACATTATAAAAGTTTTAACGAGAGGAAGGACTCGGGTCCTTTATTTGCTCATTCTTATAACAAACCAAAACAACGCCGATTCTATATTCTATAACTGATCTTGAGTAAACAAGATCCTAACCATAAGAGGGCAATGGCATAAAAAAACTTGATCATCATACATGTAGATGGTTAATGAAACAGAGTCCAAAGAATTGTTTTAATATATTTTTAATGGATAGAGAGGCCACAAGTCCGATGTATTTTTAAGATACACACGAAATATCAATACATGTACTTATACATCCCCAGTCTACTGTGATGGTGGGTGAAAAAATGGAGTATATATTCTTATTTGATAACACTTTCATCTCGAACACGTGCAGGAATTTGAAATAGAATGACTTTAATTTTTCAGTGTCGTTTTTCCAAAAAGGCCAAAAAGCTTTGACATGACCGTTTCTTATGATACCTTGAATCCACTTCGGTGCTTCCCTAACAAGAATTACTATAATATAACATAGTGTGGTATTCAAGTTTTTACTGTGGTTTTTGATATTGCAAATCAAACTTTTTATTATAGTAAATCAACATATTTGCTAATATAACTCAAAGTATCAATTTTTGTTTTTGGTATTCAATACTTACAGTAAATGTTAATTTTGTTGACATATTTACTAAGATTAACTATCATGATATTAACAAACTTATTCAAGATATCAACGACATCATACTCAGATAAGTCTAGGTAACAATATTTCTATAGTAATGTTATTTGTGAAAGTTTTGCTATAGTAAATCAAAGTTTTTATTATCGAACACGATAGCATAACATTTTCACTAGTGAATCAACGTATAAAAGTATTAATTATGGTAAATCATAGAAACAAAGTTCTTGTTATTGTAGATAAGAGCATAATTTTTTTTATAGTGAATCAAAGTTTTGATACAATAACTTATAGTATTTTGGTAAGGTTTCAACAATCCCAATGAACATGCTAGAGAACATTTGATAGACGTCTAGACAATGTACGGAATGACTGGCTTTTCCAGATGAAAGTACTGGTTTCTGTGATATGAAATTACACCTGTAGTAACACCTGTTACAATGTGCACACTGCCTTCACCAGTCTACTGTGATGATGGACCAATGATTTGACATAATTCATGCAATATCGATTTTTTTTTCACGTACCAAACTCGAATTGGAGATTTAATAGAGTTACTTCTCTTGAAGCTTGGCAAAACTTCCATACTGTTTTAAATGCAGTACGTACAGCACAAAATGTCATACTATAATTTTAAATCAATTATTTTTATTTCTTAGCAACTTCTAGGAAGAATAGGAAAACAGGGCAGCCAGGAACAAGATATATCCCAGTTGATGAAAGATTTGTACGACAGTATGGAACGAGAGACGGATCTCAAAGATCAACTAAAGTTTGCCGAAGAAGAGACAAAATCCATGCGAAAGAAACTAGAGGAACTGGAAGAAGAAAACGACACCCTTAGTCAACAATTGAAAAAAATGTCAACCGCTCATGTCACAAGACGGGAAGAGCCCGCGCAAGGTGCAGTTACTGAAACGGAAGTGGAACTTAAGGTTCAACTGGATTTAAATGAACAAGATCTGCTCTTATCCAAGAAGAAAATTCAAGATTATGGAAATGAAAATGAGAAACTGAAAGAAGAAATAGCAAATCTGAAGAAATTGATTAAAGAAAAAGATCAATTGCTTCATGTAATGCCCGAACCGTCTTCACCCAATGCTTATTATGAAGACAAACTGAAAGAGATGAATCTAGAAACAGATGACCTGAGATGGAGGATTATAGAAAAAGAACGGGAAATTAACTGCTTATATGTACAAATAAGCAATTATCAAACAAAGCAATCAAGCAAATTGAGAAAAACGGATTCTTTTGATAGTGAGTATTCACAGGTTGTGGATCTCAAAAAGCACGTAGAATATTTAACTCATGAAAACGCTGATCTCAAATACAAATTAAAAGAGTTGGAGGAAAACCGAAGTCAGTGGTTGCATAAAAGCAAAAGTCCTATACGAATTGAAAGTCAGGTTTTTGAGAGCAGCCGCCAATCGCCTGCAAAGAGCAATGTTGAAATGATTGGAAAAACATCTTTAAGTGATGCTAATGTAATGTTTGTAAACTCAAAAGATGGAAATTATTTGCCTACTTCTTCGGATCAAACAAGTATAAGTATTATTACTGACAAGAACTCGCAAGATTCCACAGTTTCAGGAATCTCAAAGGAGGAGATGGCAAAACAAAATGACAATACCAAAAGTTTTGACCAAAAATTGAATGCTGTTGAATTGGAAAACCAAAATCTGCAATTGAAAGTGTCGGAACTAATAAAAGAAAACGAAATTCTACAGCAGAAGAATGTAAACAGCACACAAGAAAACGCGCCGAAGAAGGATGCAACGTATTCAGAAGGAGAGAGTCGCGAAGAATTGATGGACACCATCTTGGACCTGGAAGAAGAGATTGGTGAGTGAAGCTGTCTTCTATATTTTGTTGGTTGGGTTTTTCATTACATTATTACCCTGCACCAACCATTCTGGCAAATTATCGCCACAGGTTGAGTGAAACCGTTCCAAGAAATCATATTTTTCAAAAACAAATTGTCTGTAGAAGCATCAGTTCAGGAGATCTTGGACGGGCACGCGTTCAGGATATCTTATCTCTGTTTACTGAAATAATTGTAAAGTTACTGCTTTTAGGTCAGTGGGTCATGAAATAGATCTCCAATATGGATTAGTTCATAGATTTATAGAAGCAGACAGGCTTAAAAGCTTGAGTGGAAAATTATCGAAAATATTTAAGCATTGAAAGAATTTTAGTACCCTAGATTATGATGAATGTATACCTGCAAATACAAGTCCGGCAATGATAGTTAAATAAGATATGATCAACGGCTCAAGACAAAAAGGAGGAAAAGGAATATACTAATGTTATGCACACCTAGCAATAAAGATAAAGAGCAAAGGTGGCGAAATACTATCGCTGATAACCCACTGTTAACTCTTTGAAATTGCTTTATCTTTTTTTTGCCAAAACAAAAAATCAGAACCATCAGTCATAAACTATCTGAACAAAAATATAGGTGGTAGAGTATTTCTTGGCAATCAACAAATGCGAGGATTTCAAGCATAAAGCGTGTATTCTCTGAACAGGTGTAACATGCAGTGGGACCGGTGTTAAAAAACATCAATTCTATTGCGTTTCACAATTAAAGCAATTCTTCAGCCAAATATCAAGAAAAAAATACATTGAGAGAAAGCAAGTCAATGCATTTTTTTAAAAGTTATTTTCTATTGAAAAATTCGATTTGAAATTATAAAGGTTTTACATCGAAATATAGATTCATTTTCTTCTCAAGTAACCAGGGTCCTGGTAGATTGCGAAACGTACGTGTCGAGTAGAGGATTAACGTGATTATCACTTAATGCTTAATTAAACAATATTTTATACATAAATGTTGAAAATCAATTCATAAAAAATTACCATAATCCAGACAAAACATTCGAAAACAAGTTATAGAATTTGCACTTGTTTATCAACTTAAAAATCATGTTTGCAAACTAAACATTTCTCTGTAAACTAAAGCGAAAAAAACCCCAAACATTGTAGACAAGCGCCCAAGGACAGCGTTAAATATACACAATTTTGTGAAGTGCTTTTTTCGTACTTGATGTAGAACTACTCTTTAGACTGAAGCTGTCAAAAACGGTATCAGTCAAAAATATGGGGAGAGGTGAGTCAGATATACGAAAATGTACATTCAGTCATTGAAAACTGCCTAAACCCAATATATACATCTCTTCAAAGAAACTTGCATAGCGTTTATAATACACAGAGACAGATGAAATTCTAATTGTTTTCCTTGTACAAATGTCAAACCTAATCTTATTAAGAAAGCACTATGTGTGTGTGTGTCTGAAACTGTGAGCTCACATCTGTTATGTAATGAGCCGTTCATGCCAATTTGAAAGTAAAGTTTTAAATTCCGAAATACCAAACGTTTTTGGTAAGGTCATTCTTAAGAATCAAGCAACTAGTTAAACAAATTATTTGGTGCAGTTTTGTTTCATGGCAACATACAGAATTCGATCTGAAATTCAATGGAGCATGTGGTGGTTAAAACAAGCACAACTTCTTTGAAATTTCATTCGTTAGTATAAAATCAACTCATTTTGTGCTTGAAATACAAGGTAGAGTGTATGTCTTATATTAAGCATTGGTGTGAGACGACAATGATAGTAAAATACTATAATAATAATTTGAATATAATTTGTTTATTGGGTGTTTAAGAGAAAATGCGACTGACTAATCCGGGATTCGAACCCGGGACCATTTGATCTCCAGTCATGTGCCAGATACCGAAGCATCTGGTCACTGAAGATTGACCTTGCTTGACCTCTACATTTCTATCCTTAAACGTCATTGACCACCCACCCCAACAACAACCTGACCTGGAGACTATATAGACGAAGAGCACGCTAAATCAAGCATTCTATCTAGTATTAGATTCTCAATCTTTTGGGACTCGCATGCAGAAGTCATTGAAACATTGAATGGTATTGAAATATCAATGCGCCACGGACTAAATTTGTACAGAAATATGAAAGGTGTAGAATTCTATGACTTTGGCATTTTCGACTGAATTCTCAGTTTAAGGTCACCGAGTCTGGTCCTCCTCCTTACCATCTGGTGCCATGACTTGTCCGTTGTCCTTACCATCTGGTGCCATGAGGTGTCCGTTGTCCTTACCATCTGGTGCCATGAGGTGTCCGTTGTCCTTACCATCTGGTGCCATTAGGTGTCCGTTGTCCTTACCATCTGGTGCCATGACTTGTCCGTTGAACTTGCATAACCGTGCGACATTTAATTCTGGACCATACTTTTTGCTACCTTTTTTATACATATAATAGTACTGAGAAAAAAATGAAAACGATGGAATTTTCTATATGTACAATAGATAATCGTAGGGTTATGAAAAGTGTTAGTATTAAATACTCCATATTGACAATTGTAAGCCCTTTCATTTTATTGATTGGTACTGTTTTTGAACTATTTTTTTGGTTTGGTCTTTAACGTTTCCTCAACTTCTTTTCCTACTTCTACTTCCTATTAAGCGAAAATAATTATCCTAATATGTAAATCACCTATGGATTTCCATCATACAGGAAAAGGCCTGAAGGCATTTTCTCCTGTAGGAAAATAATAAGATTTTAGTAAGTCTGTTTATCTTTGAAGGTTCATAATCATAACCTACAAGTATGTGAGCTTCGAGATAGGTTAAAAAAATCCGACCATGTGCATTTGCATACTTCTCGATACAAATATCAATATTACATGTACAAAAGGTGGGCAGAGGTTTGGACTATGTTGTGTATTGTGTTCAATATCACACAATTATTGGGGAAAATTCTAGAGATCCTGGTTGTGGCGGTCATTCGGTGGAGTTGATAGAGTACCCAACTGGAGATTTAATTGTCACGGCACAATTCTCGTGTTGAAATTCTTCTTGTTACATTTGCATGCATACGGACAAAACATCCACTCTCAGTTTCAAAGTATTGGGCTCTGTAATACATAGTTACATGTAAGTGTACATGAAACAAGCAATATCGATGGTTTAAGTTATCTGAATGGTGATATAACTTTAGATACATGTATCTTTAAAGCATTACTCTTTCATTTTATTGTGTGGTCCCTGAAGTCCATATAGACAATATACATATACATGTATAAGCGAGGTTAAAGCAGGTGCTATGGGTGGGGAAAGTCAGTTTGCGCATGTACGTTTTGACCGGAATTAATCGGAACATTTCTCAGAATTTTTCGTCAAGTCGAGAAAAAGACACTCCCCCCCCCCCCCCCCCCAAAAAACCCCAACAAAATCTGGGTTTATACTCCTTCACTTGCGAATGGTCTGCGCATTGCAGTCCATTTTTAGAGGACAGCAACATGTAAAAGACTATTTCATTTTTATGTTTTGCTCCAGCAAGCTTTTTTTAAAAAAAGATTTGCGCAGTATTAAGCTGAGGTGATAAAGAATATGAAATTATTTCTATTTCATTACATCAACACATTCTACCATAGGTCTTATCAATGGGAAAGACAAATACATTTAATCACGATTCCTTGAACCGAATCTCCAGGAGATAGATGTTTCTTTCATTAAGACTAAACAAAACCCCCAAACATCCGACTTGTTCCTCATTTTTACAAAGTGATACTTTCCTTCCAACAGGTGTTGCGCTGTTGACGTTTCTCGATCTGCAGTTTATGTTCAGTAAGATGTAAAGAGTATGAAACGTTCCGTTCATCATTTCTAGAAGATAAGAAAGTATTTGTTCGAACGATTCCGTGGGTTTACGTATCGGAAGTCACGATAGTGTTGTTATATTGAATACACATCATTAAGGAATAGAGGAGTTACACCCAAAACAATTCCCAGCAATTTCATGAATTTATCATATTTATGGCAGCGTTTACAACAAAATAAATTGAAATGGCAACAAAAAACTGATATAAAATAGAACTGAAATACTGGTATCTTTGGGTATCTTCATGAAAACAGTTACTCTGAGAATTAAAGATAAGCAGTGACCTGTTCTCTCATTTATGTCTGCTGGTCCTGTGAACCAGCACTCGAGGAACAATTGCAATATGACGTAACGAAAGATCCTGCTAAAAGAAAGTAACGTCAAAATGTGTCTATGTGTTTGCGTTTACAAATTGTAATGATAGCCATTTCTTCAATGAAAGCGTGGATTTTGATAAATAGAGTACATTTGTTTTGACGAACGGGAATTCCGAAAGAAATGAAAGTAGATTCAATGTAAATGTAGAAAAAAATTCAATTCTGAAAATACACGAGGGCATGAACTGCGATGCTTCACGCCCGTAAACTTCACAAAGCGTTCACAATTGCGGCGCATTCATGATAAAATGGCTATCATTACAATTTGTAAAGATATTAAAGGCAAAAACATTGGATATGTAAATATTACACAGGATACAATAGGCCACCGGCATGTAAATAAGAATTTGCAGATCGAGGACATCAAATTTTTAATAGGAGTTGTGGAATGATCTTTCGAAATAAATGACCTCGAAAACGCTCATCTCATTATTTTATATGGTTGTTTTGTGAATTATCCTAGTTTGGTATGATCAGATAGACAGTATTACGTGACCATGATATGCTAAAATACCAACATACAATCCCCCAATACACCCCACCCAAAAACATCTTACGATGCATGTTACCGAAGTCATGTCCATCAAATTGATGTACATATATGATAAAATGGAGGTCCTGGGCCATTTAAGGTTTAATTGCCCAAAAAATAAGAATTTTTGGATGTAATGCCATTACAGTTTGTTAAAATCAATAATGCATTGGCGTTATCGTTTTGCTATATATATTTTATGCCCCGTAAATGATGCAGCATCGTGCTGGGTACGTATATCGTGCTGGGTACGTGTATCTTTGGCAGGTGAAAACCAATTTATTTCCTATAGACCATAATACTAACATTTAGCCCTCTCACTAATAAACTATATTAATTTTAGGCAAATGACCGGCAACATTTGAAAGTTCATTTCAAGTGTTAACAACAAACGACAAAAATTATATAGGACCCCGTTGCTTTTATAGGTCATATTTGTACTTTTTACAACACATAACGATCTGCAGTGAATTACATCCTTCATTTCAAACACCCCCTACCATGGTAATTTCCTCAGTCATTTCTCGATTCTGCGCTCGGCCTTAGAAGTGAAAGTCACGAATCTCCCAGAGGTCTCGGTATTTTATACATGTAGTGGTATATCACTCACTTTGTCTTTGTAAGGTAAATTCGAGCCCCGGCCGCAGCAGACGCGAATCACTAAGGATGAACGACACACCAGAGAATCAATATGGATGAAACCGGAGGAAATGTATAATAACATTTTGAAATTGAAAACTTTCAAATTTACTTTATTCATTGAAAAAATGCAGTTTTGATAGAAAGTAGTCTTTAAAATAAATTTTAACTCCTGCTGGACCCGAACCCGCATCTACATATCAGTATTTGACGCGTTAACCGACCGAATTACCCATCTAGGAAAGAAATTCTATAAGGAACATGCAAATATTGCTGATATTTATATTTTCATTCCTGTTTCTAAAGGAAGTCAGCCATTGTGACGACTTAGTGTACTTCCGTAAGATGTACATGTTAGTAGCGACCGTTCTTTCGCGAAGTGAACAGGGCGTGTTCTTCAGATGATGCCGATGTCCTATATTGCAGTTGGAGGTGGCACGGTGATGACCCCTGACCTTTCTCCACCTGTTTATGTTATTCACAGAAGTATACAGAACTGCGGGACTAACATATCGGTTACGAATGTAATGATTTAATAAGCTCCATTTCAGATTAAAGATTTTTCACCTCCTCTATGGGTGATTCTAGAGATCATTCTATAATCATAACAATGACTGTATCTTTCACCACCTCATGCTTGCAGCGATTGTTCGGGTCGTTTATAAGTGTCAGAATCGTGACCGGTCAGGTATTCCATTGCTTGGTGTTTTATTAGATAGTTAATGGTTATTTATCAATAATTATGAGGTGTTCATTTTTTTCTGTAAACATGACGAGATACGGCATGTATACGATATGCTGATTGAATTTCAAGGAAGAAAAATAAGAAATATCTTTTAGATATTTTCAGGCATTCTACCTAACATGTATGATCCATGCACCATGAACTCACAATTTGTAAAACAGTGACTTGACTTTTGTACTCCCATAAGTTACATGTATTTTTCCTGTTTACAAATGAGAAAAATTTCCAAACATGTTGACCAGTACTTTTCCTCATCAAATATTAATCCTAGTATTTTCATGTATCTCTGTACTACATGTAAGTTCTTCTGTTCAAATACATATTTTGTATACACTTTTAGTTATATATAAAAGAATTAGCTATTTCATCAGGCATCAATGAAACTTTGAACTTTGATAAGGAATATTTAACCAGAGGATTACATGTATCATTTTGACACCCCTCTTGGTAACCGCTGAGATAAGATATCTAAACATTCTCCATTGTGATATAGTACAGGAACTTCAACAATTATATTCAATTTACAAAAAATTGTAAGAAAACATACATATGTATTTGTCACTAAGATATGTTCAAATCACACCGAAGGTACATAAGCATGTATATGCAGTAAATGAATTAATCATTTTGGTGTATTATAGTTTTGAATAGATAAATCTTCAATGTATTTCGCTATACATTGTATGTGTCTCTTATCACTTCACACAAAAATACTTGTAAATGATATGTTTTATTTTAAGATTTCGCCTGAGTAAATTCTAGCTTAAAAATACTATAAAGATCTTGCACGTCAAATAGACATCTGCAAAGAATAGAAATGGACTACCCAATCTATTCAGAATTAAAGTAATAAAAAGAAATACAATATATTACTAAATCAACTTAGTATAATATGTTACGTTGCATGCTGTATGCAAACTCGAATAATGCTTCGATGAGATATCCTTGAAATGCAAACCTAATCACGAAGTAATTAAGGTTAGAAAAATATGCGGCTGTGGCCGTGATGCTGGCTCACCATGTCTTTAGCAAATTCCTTTACTTAATGCTACTTTGGCAGAAAGTGTTTATTCGTGATCTTGCCGCGGATAAGTCGGGAGGAAGGTAGGGTTCAACAGTGATGACTATGATATTAGGGTAAAGCTTGCTCTCCATTATATTGTACCGTCATCGTGAACTGCTTGTCGATATTAGATGTATAATATCAGAATTTTTCTCTCTGGTAAAGGTGGTATTAGTTGTCTTTTCTCGACATTTATCGACACAACAATTATTATCTCCTTCTTTTAAAAAATTTTTTAACGTGTTTTTATGGTGAAGTCTTACTACGAGTCTACCTTGATTTCCTTTCTTAAAAAAAGATACTAAAGAGATTCTCAATTTCAAAATGTGTGAATCTGATGCCATATTTTGAAATGATTTATGATAATCTAAGTTCCTATCTCGGAAGCCCATCAGGAAATGTTGATAGCAAGTGATCATTCTTTATTCACTCCAAACTGTACTCATCAGACCAGGTACTCAGCTGCTTCTAAGAATAGGTAGATTGTAAATCGGTAGGTCGAAATGAAACACACGTTCTGTCGAAAGTAGACAGTAACTATTGAAACAATGGGGACATTAACCTTGAAAACATTTTAGTGTTCGTGCATGGAATTCATAACCAATGATGTCAGTGGAAAATGGTTTCCTTGTGCTGTGGCAAATCGTCAAATATGATTATTTTTGACAACAATAGTCAGAACGTGGTTGTTTGCGTGTATTTGTGTATACTGTATAGATCTGCTATGTGTCTGATATTTTCATAGTTATAGCGTTTTCTTTTGTCAAGCGTATTGGTGAGTAATTCTGAATATAGTTTGAAGTACTCTACTGAATTTTTTTCTAATGAGTAAATGTTCTTTAAACTGAAGTTTTTATCTACTTTTAAAGAATACACGCGGATAAACATTCATTCAAAAAAAGAAACCATTTAAAACTCTATATCAAATGTATTTTGGAAATTCCAATTGCAAAGATATACATGTAGATAGTGTATGCGGTTTTTGTTGTTGTTTGGAATATAGGAATTTGATATTGAGATGAGCAAATATCCAGAGCATTTGTGACAAGAAAATGTTTGATATCTTTTGAATATCAACAAGTTGTTTAAAGTTTGATATTTATATTGTACAGACGGTCTCCTGGTGGGTTGTTGGAGAACGATAGAAAATTATTACAGTATTACATAATATAGTAGAGTGTAAGGTATAGCAACCTATAACGGGTAACATTCATGTTATCATTTGTTCAAACTTCTCGTCATAAAGCCATAATCTCATCTATACGTCTCTGAATGACATTGTGCCACTGGAAAAGGGGAAGGTGGATTTAGTTAAAACCATCTTCTTTTATCAATTAGTCTTGTTAGAAGTGAATCAATATTTTGAAAAGTAGAGTTTTATTAACTGATTCATCATCGCACTGTATTTATTCGATCTGGTACAACCATATAGAAACAATTTTCATAAGCGAAAAAAGGAATTAGGAGGTTTCGCTAAACCCTTTATGCACAATACTAATATACTATAAAGCCATGGAAGATATGAAATAGGAAGATAGCGCTGTATTAAACATTGTATACCATATGACAGAGCAAACAGAAGCTAGGAGGAATATGCATTTTCAACTGTGTGTACATTTCAGAGTCTCTATCAGAAAAACTAAAACAGAGAGGCGAAGAGACTGCCAGTCTTTTAAAGAAAGAAAAAGAATATCGGAGACAAATTGAGAACATTGAAGACGACTACCGCAAGAAGGAACTCGATCTTCTCAACGATTTGGACTTTGCGCAAGACAAAAATGAGGTATGTGCATTTATGAGAGATTTCACAGATGGCCATAGCTTGGAAATCTTTTGTAGGTATTTTCGTCACCGATCATACATCAAAAAGTTTAACCGGTACGTTATAGTGAAACTGGGAATAGAAACATTATTTTTAAAACAAATAAAGCAACTTCATTTTTATTAGAATCATAGATTTAGCTCATTTAAAAAATATCAGACATTGTATTGAAGCTAAAAACAGTAAAGAAGAAACCAATTGTAGAGAAGGCATTTAGTCAGTTTTGCAACTGTTATAGCAAGCAAAATTGGAAAACTGAAATAGAAACAAGACTTTGTCCACATTGCTGGCAAAACTTTCCCTTATCGTACATTCCTATACAAGTATTACATAGTTTACATATCTTGTTAAAAAGTATTTTTTCTTCCTATAACTAACCTTCATATGGATTAACCAATTACAATAGCATATAATTGCTATAATTACATTGTATGTACATCTATAAAGAACATGAATTTTTCTGCAAGAACATAACGCAGATAGGTTTTGTTTCTTAGAAGGCCAGAACTTTGGATGAATGTAAATGTTTACAAATAATTCCTACATTGGGATCTCATGAAGTTACTATCTTGTATCTAATAGATATACAATTTTCTGCTAGAATTATTTTTGGAATATTTTCAAGAACTTAGAAGTAATGATAAGCACCCAAGTCCATGAAATTCTAACATCAAATAGGAGTTCACTAATTCCAGAAAGCAATGGTGCAGTTTTAAAGTACTTCTGATACAGTGCCAAAGACAACTCGAGTTCTCTTTGTTATCATTGATATTTGCTTGTAGTAGAGGGAATATTCTTATTGACTGTTTACTTTTCTTGAATATCGTCTCGATCTTCAGTCACAGTATCACTAACGTGAAGATTAGAAAATAGAAAATAATTGGATCATACCGATGAAGAACCACCTGTAGTAAAGTGTATCGGCATTGTACGTCTGTTACTCTGGGGAAAGTTGCGAACTGTATATATGTAGCATTTCTTAGTTTCTGATTAATGTATGATATCTTGAAGTAAGCGATGTCGATTTCATTGATAGCTGATGACGTTATCTCCATTAACTAGGGGGTATGCTAGATGTAAGGCTTCGGCGGGACTTACACTTACCGATTGACTGTTGTTAAACTTGTAGATTCTCACTAATCTACTGGATATTGTGAAAGAACGAGCAGACACAGCAGAACGTGAATTGGAGCGTATAGCAGCCTCATTTTCGGTAGCTAGCGATATTAGTGGACGCAGTGCAAGAGTAATCAGCACCTGCAGTGACGTCAGCATCGGAAGTGACGAAGTGTTTGATGGGACATCTCCAGGGGTGTCTCCCGGTTTGTCTCCTGTACTACCCGGCAGTCCAGAATCACCACTAAAGCGACAAGTTATCCAGAGAGATTGGGATGTGAGTCAATATTTCAGTTGATAAATGAGTACTTGTATCTATTCACTTTGTTTAAATGCTTGGAGATTAATTTCTTTTGTGTTTACATGTATTTGATGCGGCTAGATAAAGTATATTGTAGTGAGAGTAATAAGATTGGAAACAATTTACACTCTAGCATGGCTAAGTTCAATTTGACAAATATCTTGACCTCGAAGCATGACCTTGACTTGTATCATTCACATAGCTCTGACCTTTCAGTTCACAAAGTACGAAGTTTCTCTGTTGTATACTTAAGTAGTTATGACGAAGGTTAAAGTTGCAGGCAGACAAAGATATGAATGAAAATCAGTTTAGATAATACAAAATATGAACTCCAACAATTATCAAGCTTAAACACTTGTGAACTTAGAATGTATATTTTTCCTATTGAAAACATGTCAGCTCTACTAACAGATCCCTCTCTCGCTTGCAGTTCTTAATGTATGGCTGTAATTATATCGCTTTCATACCTTTTATCATAGCACGTTTTTCAGCATCTTATTAATCAAATTTGCAGTGCTTTTACAAAGAAAAAACAACAATACCGGATATCTGTAACGTGCTTTCAGGATTGTTTAGTAATAATGAAGTTATTTTCCCCATGTGGATATATTTATACTTCTGTAGTTTTTAAGCTCTGATTCTTTGAACTCTTTTTTTTCTGGTCTTGATATCTGGCAGACGATAGAGAAGGGTTCATCTGCCTTAATTATAATGTCATGTTCAATTAAACGGTAAACACCCATAATCATCGCCGTTTTCTCTCTCCTGGAAATAGGCTGTAATGTGCATTTTCAGAGTAGGAAAGTTATTATGATATTGTTTTATATTGATTGAACTAATGAATGACAAAATATATTGCAAATGATATTCACATGTATAAATTCCAATGTGAAAACCTGTTATACATTCACAGTGAAGCAAAGGGTAAGGTCTGGCTAAAACCGTAATAATCTTCATCGTAGCAATTTTTTCTTAAAAGCTGGCACTGTCATCTTTTGATTTTTGAAACTATTTTGAGTGCAGTTTGGTACAGAAATAAGAAAAAACAGCAACAATTTGTAACCTTCTATTTTGTATGATTTATGCTTTTGATCATTTGTTTTTCGATATGTCTGGAGTTATTGTAAAGATGATTTCCTTTTCCTCGCTATTCACCAGTATGATCAGATATCAAGAATGAACACTTTATCATTTGAGTTAAAGACAAATTCCTTTATTCGTTTATCATGTTTAGTTTCAAAGTATTTTTATGCGGTTTTGAAATGTGGATGCTTAATTCCACTTCAATGTTATCAAGTTTCTAAATATATAGAGATCGGAATCCTTATTTGTTTTACAAGTAGAGACAGTTTCTAAATATATAGAGAACGGGATCCTTATTTGTTTTAGAGCCAGTTTCGCAAAAGGATTGATTGCTTGGAACGTCTACTGGCGGAGGAGAGACAAAAACTTGCAGCAACAGAAAAGAAATTAGCATTAGTTTCGACAGAGACTATTTCCACCGCCATGTCAGACGACGCCAAACTTTTCGCACGGGAGAAGGAACTCCTTCAAGCAGAGGTATGTTGTGTTTTGTACGTACCTTGACCATTGTCTGATATACATGTACTATCATGAAAACTGTACTGATATTTAACGATATATTCTCAAGTATACTGTAGAATCATTTAAATTCGTAGGGGCTAATTTTCGTGCATTGCTGAATTTTCACGGTTCGTGGGGACGTAATTTCCTGGATTTATATATTTGTAATATATATTGTATATATGTAATATATATTGTATATTCGTTGAGGATGTAAATTACTGGGTATGGGGTACCCACGAATTCCACGAAAATTGAGCCACCACGAATTCTAATGATTCCACAGTATGTTAAAAGAAGCCATTTTATGCGTTTCTTAATAAAAACTTTAAAGCTCAAGTGTTTTCATATCATTTTGATATTAAATATCAATTGTGTCGTATTTCTTCTGAATTCCACACACTGTACCGCTACTGTAGATGTCTTGTTAACGTATCACAACAGGAACATTTTCAACTCTTTAATACAGATATCAGAGAGGGAAAACGTAAATAGAACAGGATGATGAAAGCAGCCCTATGTAGTGCGTGTGGCCTAACGATGATCCGTGTACTTAGTATAGATTTTCAGCATCGTTGACATAATACAAACGTATTTTGCGGCTCGGTAAATATATGGTATATTTTACAGATTTTAGAGGGAAAGAAACTTTTGAAGATAGCAACAGACCAGATAAAAGGGTTACGAGAAAGAATGTTCACTCTTGAAGAAGAGAACCGATGTCTTCGAGCTAACTTTGCCTCTGAACAGGTAGGTTCATTTTAATTTTCTTATTGATACAGTTACATGTGCGTTTTTCCACGTCTTTTTAGGTCACCTGAGTCACTCGTGTGACGTATTGCTATTGGTCTGCGTCTATCGTCGTCCGTCGTACACCATGCATTAACAATTAAACATTTTTAATTTCTTACATGTACATGTAATAACTACCCTTCTAATTCTTTTCAAATCTGGTACGGGGGGGGGGGGGTTAAACTGTAAATTTCAGGATTCCTGCACTCCTGAGGCCTCAGGGGCGAGGTAAAATAAAAACAAAACTGCAAAATATTTGTAAATTTTCAAAAATCTTCTCTACAACTGCACATCTATTAGAAAAATTAAATGCATACTCATATAAAGCAGGCAGGCCTCAACCAATATTGTAAATTTCACGATCCCCGAGATAGAGGTTCAGACTCCAGGGCGGGGCCAACCTTTGTATATAGTGTATATATGTAAAATATTTAAATACCATCTTCTTTAATGCTACGTGTATTGATACCAAATTGAAACTGAATGGATATTTAGATGGAGCGGATAGCCCTTTACTAAATTGTAAATTTCCTTACCTCAGGGGTAGGGAATTTGATAATTTGAATCGTTTATTTCATGATCCCTGAGGTAGATGTTCTGATTCCATGTCGACCCTAAACATGGCATATAGTATTTATTTGTAGAACATTTAAGGTCGATCGATCCCCGTGTGATGTCATAGGTTTTTGCAAAACCTTTATTTAATTAAATTTTGCACATGATAGAAATATATCTCTCAGAGGAATTTTGTACACTGAATAAAATAAAAAATTTGGTAAACTTTTGATACTGAAAAAGCTTTTATTTTCCATAGATAATCAATTATTTATAATTTTAAAAATGTTGTCAAGGGCAATAACTCCTATGCTGGATTTTCCTCTACTTCATGTCTATGACACAATGCTTTCCCTAATATCCACAATTAATTTTGATATATCTATGAATTAGCAGTTTTCTTCAACTGTTGCCATTTAAAATTAGTAATTTCAACAAGTTTTAATCAATTTTTATTATTCTGTTTAACGAAAATGTGCGATTTTTTATGTTGATATATACTTCTGTTTTTGTATGTCTGACATCTTTAAAAAGGTGGCAACATACAGATTTTCTTTGGTTATTGATTAAATTAAACTATACTGAGTGGAAATTAATACAGTTTTTCCACTTTCAACCATTAATATTGATAAGTCACATGAGGATCAATCCACCTTAAATGACATCCTTTTATGCTATTGATACTAAATGGATATTTAGAAGGAACAGGTAGCCTTTTACCAAAAAATTAAATTTCATGAACCCAGTTTTTAATTTTGCTGATATTCTACAAAACAAAAACTAAATGCATTTTAGGAAAATGAGAGAGGGGTATACTAAAATTGTGAATTTAGCAACTCCAGGGGTAGAGGTATCTAGTGAAGGACAGGGTAAATATAGTCATATTATGTTAATGCTTAATAAATTTAACAGCTTGTCTACGAGAAATCCATGTGAAGTGTGACAGAAGCAAGGTTGTCGAATCAACAAACTATTTTGTGTGTAATAATGTACATTGATATCAAATACTTTGGCATACTGTATTTTACGGGGGTGTATTCATTGGATAGGGATCTTCAGTCATGTTACTAAACATCACTTTTGTTCTGACAGAAGGGTATATATTCAAAACATCTAACAGGTTATAGAAAATAGATTTTTGAAATTGGTACTGTTTGTAAAGCAACTGGTTACACACCTTTATATTGTTCAGCGGGACGCCAGTATTTTTCTGCTTTTAGGGCTTTCTTTCTCCGTAGTCATGTTTCTCACGCTTGGTCCCTGATATTGCATAATTCTGAATGCATTTTAAAAAAAGATCTGTAAGACCATATCAAAATTTGTAAAATGTTTGAATATTTTCTTCTTAACTTGCGCTCATGTTGAATGTATAATTATTCAGCAAGAGTGTGAAGGTCTTTACCAAAATTGTAAATTTCAGGATCCCTTAGGTAAGGGTTCTGACTCTAGGGTGGGTCCAAAATAGTCGTATAGTGTTATTATAGTATATATTATGTAATTATTTCATAAGTATGATCACTTGCGGATACATTTGTGTTGTAAGAAGACATATTGTACTATACTGTTGCTGAATATCAGAATTTAGCTTAGATATGCTAAACAGGAAAATTATTATAGATTTCATAGCACTTGGGGCTAGTGATACTTATAACTAGTATAGTACTCAATAATATTCAGATGTCCGACAATGCATGTTGACCTGTTATTCAGATCAGAAATTTGAATTAATAAGGAGCCTAGTTTTACACTAGTCCTTAATGTAAAACTTATACGGTACCAATTTTGATGTGGGTTGCAACCAACCAGTTGTATTTATTAGATCATGTGACCATTATCGATTTGTTAACACAAAAGAGGAGCCACTATAGATATGTTGCCTGCATTTATTGACCCATCATCCACCCCTTTCTGGCACCATTCCTGTTGAATACGCCTTGTAGTGGACCTTGTTATTGGTTTTTATCCACTTTTTTGTCGGCAGACAGATATTTTGTGTCATGTGACATGTTTTTATTACTTTTTTGAATATTTTGTATTTTGTTGGAATAAGGGGTCAGCTTGCATATTCTCATGTTGCCAAATTGATATGTGTAATGTTTACTAGTCTCCTGCTCTCCATACATATACTTTTTCTGTATTTTGGAATATACGTCTTTATGATATTTTATTGGGCCATTTACATAATAAATGACAACTTTTCTATTCAATTAGTGTTTGATTTTGTCTACCTCAAGCAATAAGACAGCAATGGTCTTCTTGACTGGGTTGATTAATTTGGGAAATAAATGTTACATTTACATGAATGCATGTACTTCTATGGATATTGATGAAATTAAACAAAATTGTGTCAGAATTGATATGAAATATTTCACTAAAAGAAACCCCTTCAAAAAATAATTGACATATTTTCTCTTTTGATAAACCGATATTTTTTGTTTTTGAAATGCAGTTGTAATATAGTGGCAAAGTAGGTAATAATTATAGCGTATATATATATATATATATATATATATATATGTTTAATGTAATTCATTGTTAATCAAAATTTACTGTATTTATCATAGGTTGAAAGTGAGGAGTCAGAAAATGAAAAGACACCATCCTACCACATTGACGAAAAACCTAGCTTTGACGTGGCAGTGGTATGTGGTGATTTTTTTTAAAAATGTGTACCAAATAGAATAAGTCATTTTACAACTCTCAACAATAAATATTGTCATGTATTGGTAGAATACAATCAATAGAATGGATATGTCTAATTTACTGTTGGCATGATTTAATAATGATGTAATTTTGGTTGTTCAGAGTTTTTGTATCTTTAGAATTTGAATATTTGCCAAACGAACTCATTAATGTGTTTATAATATGTCTTTCATGAATTGAGAATTAACGATATCATCTCATTAAAACATTTCTCCTTTGATAAGAATTATAAACAAAGTCTTTATATTTATCAATGAACAATGCAATGCATACGCTCATTTCTGTTTTTCTACTAAGCACATGGTCTCTAACTAATTATCTTGCCATGCTTTTACAAACATTTCAATTAATTTTCTTGTATTAGTAGTGCGTCTTTACTGCCGATAAGATAATTGAACTATGGAATTAGAGAGGTTATATATGTAGCAGATAATTGTTTGTATATGTTTATTGCAGAAAGATGCGTCTAAAACCCAAACCACGTCAGATATATCCAATTACAGAGAGAGGATTGCAAGTTTGGAAAAGCAATTGAATGAAGTAAGCAAGTTAACATTTATGTTCAGTAATAAATTACTCACCAATAATAATACATACCATGCGCTTTCACAAAATTATTTTGGCATCTCCGGTAATCCATTTAATAAATTTATAAATTTGACCCATCTTATATATCTCGATTGAGAAAATACATCTATAATGAAACAGGACCATCTTGAACGGATATAGCTTATACATACACATATTAAGGCCCAATCCAATAATGAACAGATATAGCTTATACATACACACGTTAAAGCTCAAAACAATAATGAACGGATATAGCTTATACATACACACATTAAGGCCCAATACAATAATGAACGGATATAGCTTATACATACACACATTAAGGCCCAATACAATAATGAACGGATATAGCTTATACATACACACATTAAAGCCCAATACAATAATGAACGGATATAGCTTATATATACATATACATACATACATACATACATGTACATACATACATACATACAGGTCCAATACAATATGTTACAAAGAAAATCATTTCTGAAGTTATCAGGACAGATGTCTATTAATAAAGTTAATAATTAGTATTATATATATATATAGTCGAAAAATAAAATAAAATCCAAGACACTCATAAAAAGTTTGAGTATATTGGATTGGATTGGATTTTTTGACCTTTATTCTACCCCGATACCAAGAAAAAATAATTTATTGATTGAATGTATATATATATATATATATATATATATATATATATATATATATATATAATCCAAATAGAAAGAGTTGATATCACACAGTCAAATTATTCAATAAAAAAAGCAGGAAAATATACAGTTCCATAATATATTTTGGAACTGTATATTTTCCTGCTTTTTTTTTATTGAATTATATATATATATATATATATATATATATATATATATATATACATATTTAACTTAGATCATTGCTTCATGAATATTTGCCTAGGTAGGAACACACTGGAGATCAAAATGCACCACCATCGAAAAAGAAAAGAATGAGTCCCAACAGCGACTACGAGAGTTAACTGAAGATTCTGAGACACTAAGAGGGTCGCTTAGGGGATTCAAAGAAGATGTGTGCAACAAACAAAAACAACTGAGGGAGATTGAAGAAAAAATTACAGTTAATTCAGATATATTAAAACGGAAAGAAGAGATAATTAACGAACAAGAAGAGATTATCAAACAAAGAGAGGAAGACTTACAATTACTTCTCGATCAAATCTCGCACAAGGAAATTGAAATTCGAGATTTGCGCGAGAAATTGCATCCAGTAGATGAAAAATTAAAGGATAAGGATGATATAATAAAATCATTAAAGGACATAATAGAATCAAAGCAAGATGAAATCAATTATCAAACTGAAGAAATTTCAGAACTTAATGAGACAATTGAATTAAAACAAAACGAAATTGACGAACTGTCAGGGAATTCAAAAGTCAAGAATGTTACTAAAGCGGAATGGGAGCAGGACAACAAACAACTTAAAGGTGATTTGGAAACAATGGCGTCCAATCTTGGTAAACTTCACACCGATAATTGTACATTACAAGAAGAGTTGGAGAAAACCAAGCAAGCTCTAAGTGAGGCGATGGTCCTGTGGAACAAGGATCGATCACAGATTGAAATAGCTTACAATGTAGCGAAGGAAAAGTTAAGAATGTATGAAGAGACCGCAGCAAAGAAAGAAAGTCAGATTGTCGCTCTTCTACGTAAGGAGACTCATAAGTTGTTAGAAAGTAAGGAAAAGACTTCGACAGAATTTAGGGTCTCAAAAATTGAACATGAAGCAAATATGAGGACTTTGAAGAGCGAAAAACTTAAATTACAGGACGAGCTTACACAGAAAATACGTCAGCTCACAGCTGAAATGACATCAAATGATAAAATGAAAGAAGAACTTGAAAGATTAAGAGCACAAGTGAGTTGTAAATCAGAATTGAGTTTTATGGAAATAGATTTACATTTATAATTTTGTCAATCACGTAAGTTGGGTGATTCAGTAGATAAATTATGCTTCTCTTTTCTTTTCTTTTTTCATAGTCAATGCAACAATGTTACATGTATTATAACAGTATATAAACTATCTAAATTTGAATATTCTCTTTGTAGGAGGAAGTGGCTTATCAAATTCAATACCATGAAAAGGTTCTCCGTGCAGAATATCTGGCAATGAAAGTCAGATACGAAACAAGATTAGAGAACCTTCAAAAGGAGCACATGAAACTTCTTGGCGTTTTAGATAAACTGCAGCGTGAAAAAGTCCTGAATCAAGAAATGATAAAAGGTGTACAAAAAGGAATGGGGAATATGAAGGAAACATACACCAAAGACCTGGAACATTGGAAGGAAGAGAGAAATGTACTTGAAAAACACATCAAAGAGGTAAAGGCAACATCTACTTTCTCCCAAAATCATTTTGCGCTCGTACCTTCAGACAAAATAAAAGCTCAATTGATGTTTCCTTAACTTCTTAAATCACGCACTGTCAACAAAGTGTTAATACGACACAAAATAACATGTTAAAGCTACATGTACAAGTGCCTTAGGATTAAGATTTGAAACATAAATTTTTAATGCAGATAGAATCTAGTCGGAGGCTGGCCATGGATCTTGAGGGTAAAGTAGAAGAATTGAAGCAACAACTGGCTGACCAGGAATATGAACGGGCCGAAATTGTTAACAGAATGACTACAGAACGCTCAAAATGGGAAGTGGAACGATCAGGAATGCAAAGTTGTATAAATCAGGTACAATGAATTGTTTAATCTATAAAGTTCGCACTCTTTTCACAATTTAAGCCCAATATCATTCGATTAACATGTGTGCTCAAGAGGAAATAAAACAAAAAAGCAGAAAACATTCAATGTTATATTAATCATCTGATGTCTTAATCGGCGTTTGAGTACTTATAATGTATAGCTTTGTACACTATATTTTAGTACTTATAATGCATAGCGTTGTGCACTATATTTCAGTACTTATAATGCATAGCGTTGTGCACTATATTTTAGTACTTATAATGCATAGCGTTGTACACTATATTTCAGCACTTATAATGTATAGCGTGGTGCACTATATTTTAGTACTTATAATGCATAGCTTTGTACACTATATTTTAGTACTTATAATACATAGCGTTGTACACTATATTTTAGTACTTATAATACATAGCTTTGTACACTATATTTTAGTACTTATAATACATAGCGTTGTACACTATATCTTAGTACTTATAATACATAGCTTTGTACACTATATTTTAGTACTTATAATACATAGCGTTGTACACTGTATTTTAGTACTTATAATGCATAGCCTTGTACACTATATCTTAGTACTTATAATGCATAGCTTTGTACACTATATTTTAGTACTTATAATACATAGCTTTGTACACTATATTTTAGTACTTATAATACATAGCGTTGTACACTATATTTTAGTACTTATAATACATAGCGTTGTACACTGTATTTTAGTACTTATAATGCATAGCCTTGTACACTATATTTTAGTACTTATAATGCATAGCTTTGTACACTATATTTTAGTACTTATAATACATAGCGTTGTACACTATGTTTTAGTGCTTATAATACATAGCGGTGTACACTATATTATAGTACTTATAATACATAGCGTTGTACACTGTATTTTAGTACTTATAATACATAGCGTTGTACACTATATTTCAGCTGGAAGAGAAACTGGATACTATCGCATACTCACAATATAAAACTAAAGATATGCAGAGTCGAATGGAAGTTGCATGGGAATCCGAGAGAGCAGAACAAAAAAGACTACTTAATGAAGCACACGAATTGGCGATGGACCTGCAAAGGCAACTGAAATGCCGGGACGACGAGCATTCTCGAGAACGGAAAGCTTTGCTAGAACAGCTGAAAAAACTTAGGAAGGAACTTGATGAAGAACAGCTGTTGAGGGAAAAGAGACTTACTCAGGTTTGTTCAGCTATTTAGTGAGTTAAACAAAGATCCTATCAAGTACTAATATCGATACGTTTTGCATTGATTTTAACCTCTCTCTGTATTACAACGGCTGCCAGTCCTACATCTCGAAAAGCAACCGAGTGTTCACGATTGAGTTTAGATTATCATGAAGATAAGTACAATATCTAAGTTGATGATAATTATTTCTTAAAGATAAACATTCAATGAAAATAGATTTCTCTAGATTGAATCTAGTAAGAAAGAAATTGAAGAATTAAAGAAGAAATTGAAGGACATGTGTTGTCGCTCTGAGAAAGATCAAGATTCAACCATGAAAGAAAAAGTTGATTTGGTGCGTCGCCTGGCAGAATTTCGACGAATTCACAAAAGAGACCAGCGACGAATTGAAGATGTGTTATCAGAGGTAAAAACAATGCTTTACTGTCAAATAAACGTTAATTGTCTATCATTTGAAAAATGATAGTATGAGATACATGTTTTAATGAAAAATTACGAATGGATGAAATATCTCAAAGATTTGACTGTACATCATATGATCTATTGACATTGTATCCAACAGCTGACACGCCTGCGGGAGCTTGCCTCGATAGTAGTTGATTCTGAACATCCAGACATGGAGAAGGATATTATTTCCAGATTAGAGCAGTTGTCTAAACCGTCCTCGGAATCCAAAAGGCTGTCCATCCATGCCAGTACAGATCTAAAGCATAAAATAAATGAGGTCATTATTGGTGTTTATTATAGCAAAAATTATTTTATGTTCATGGTAAAATAACAAATTATATCAGCTCACCTGAACCAAAGGCTTGAGTGGGATTTTTTATCAACTTCTGTCCAGTGTCTATCTGGTCTAAACGTTTCTCGTGTTTTTCCCCTTCTCAAGAACCGCTTGACCTATTTCAGCTAAATAACGCACAAATCATATTTTTGGGTCAATTGCTGTTTGATGTGTTTCATGCCCATTGTTAGGCCGTTCATGGCACTTTACCTGATTAAGACATAGCGCTCATGGCGGGTGTGACCGGTCGACAGGGGATGCTTACTCCTCTTGGACACCAGATCCCGCCTCTGGTATGCCTAAGGGTCCGTGTTTGCTCAACTCTTTATTTTCTTTTCCCTGTGGGAATTATGAGATTGATAACTGTTCGTTATATTCGCCTTTCATACAAACAAATGTACATGTATATTTTCCTTGCGACCAGAGATGCTTATGATATGGTTGTTTAAGTGGGTAAGGATGTTAAAAATCTTCTGTAGAATCACAGAACCAGGAAAGTTAAAGTTTCCTTATATATTGACGGTTTGGTTTGACACTAGGGACCAACAGGGTGAGGGATTCCAAATTTTACATAGGAATATATTGAAACTTCTCAAGAACCAAATAATGTAATATGTGAAATGAATATTTGAGCATAATAACAAACTTCTCAATGTAAGCGGAAAATTGTCATAGGAATATGCAAGCATCATGACGTAGTGTTGATTTTAGTTCACCTATCGAATTTTGGTGTCTGAGCGCGACCACAAGAAAGTTCTAAGTTTACAAAGGAACATATAGGAGTGATATGATTGATTGGTTAAATAGCGTTTAACGTCCCTAGAGAATATTTCACTCATATGGAGACGTCACCACTGCCGGTGAACGGATGCAAAATTTAAGCCTATGCTCAGCGCTTATGGCCATTGAACAGGAAGGGATCTTTATCGTGTCATACCTGCTGTGACACGGGACCTCGGTTTTTGCGGTCTCATCCGAAGGACCGCCCCATTTAGTCGCCTCTTACGACAAGCAAAGGGGTACTGAGGATCTCTTCTAACCCGGATCCCCACGGCATAGGAATGATGTGTGTAGTTTCAATATTGTTCACACTGTGGGCGATATTGGGATCATAGTTGGCTTTTAATCTAACACAGGAAATACAGGCGGTCAGGTGGGTGATTTGGACGATATTCATTTTCTAAGCCTTCATACTAGCTAAAATCCATTTTTGCCTTTATTTCAATCTACATTTGTACGTAAATTATTCATATATTTAGTTTTTAAAATACTACATTTTCCATGTGAAAATAAGTATTTTGCATTTTTGTTTGTAGATTGTGATGCAGTATATGAAAGAGGTATTAATAAAAGATATAATATGAATATAATTTTACATTTTGTTTTATCACTTATGTAAATTAATAACGGTTAAACAATTTTTGAGTGTCAAACTTGCCGTCCTTTTAACGAGAACTATCTGCATTCATTGTTTTTATTTAATCCGCTTAGCTTTTTATGAAAAAATTATTTCTAATTTTTAGTCTTTGAAAGAAATTCACTTTGCGGCGGATAATTTGTCAAGGCCAAGTTCTCGTGGTTCCTCTGAAGATGAAAGGCGAAGGCTTAGGAGGTATGGATTATTAAATGAATACAGCATGTCGTGATTAGATATTAGACCAGTATGTTCATTGATTGATTGATTACGGTTTTACGCCTTTTTGGCAATATTTCAGCCATCTTACGGCGGTAGATAACAATATATTCAAAATAGCACTTTCATCAAGCAACCCCGGTTTATTAATATGTATATCGATAGACAGCTGAAGTAAAAATAATTAAATATATTTGGAAATTATTGCAGACCTTCTTACGTTTATTATTGTGTTGATCGGGCAATCGAAACACTAATATAATCCCCCCTTTCAATATACCAGAGTAATTGAATGATTTAAGTAGACGAAGAATGAAATATTTTTTAATATCAGCATCGCCATACATAGAGTATAGGTAGTCACTGTGACGTTTTTGCAACTTCTTGGCTTGTTTCAGCGTAAGGAGTTGAGCTTCTTTGAGCAAAACATATCCGTCGTCTGTGTATGTCGCCTGTAAATTTTACATACTGTCGACTTATTTTTCAAACTGATTGATAGATATTTTTTTTTACTGTTTAACGTCCCTCTAGAGGATTTTTCATAGGGCTGTAAAAGTTAGGTCTATGCTCGGCGCTTACGGCCTTTAAGCAGGGAGGGATTTTTATCGTGCCACACCTGCTATGACACAAGGTCTCGGTTTTTGCGGTCATATCTACTGTCCGCCCCGTTTAGTCACCTCATACGACAAGCAAGGGGTACTGAGCACCTCTTCTAACCCGGATCTGGTTTTCAACGAAAAAATGTATCTTATTGGGGCCTTATATTTATTTGGCCCCCTAAAATTACTTTCAATTTTGTTAGATAAAAGGTGAACGCAGATGTTTCGGATTTGCTATGTCACTTGGAATTTTAATGAATATTTTATTCAATATAGAAAAGGGTTCAATAACAGGTTATGAGCTTTGAAACGTCCTCTCCATGTATAATTACAAAGCTTTAAAGGGAAGGTACATATTTTGTACAAGACACACAAAAAAGCAAAAGATAAAATAATTTTTAATGATAATGAAGAGATAAATGTACTAATAAAGAGAGAAGAAAATGCTTAATACTCGTAGCCCTTCAAAGGGGTTACGAACTACATATTGTATGCATACAACAAAAATAGTAAGGTAGTATGTGAGTACTAGTAATAATATTGTTTAATTAAAGCCCTTTCTTTGGTAGATATATGTACAGTATCAAACAGATTTTCATTGACATCTATTGACAAATTATAAACCACTTTGAATTTGAAATGTTGTCGGTACATCAGTAGGTGCGTGTAAACAATTTAACAGCCAATTGCTTTCAGAAATAAAAGCAGGACATTGCAGAAAGTAATGAATACTATCCGCATAACCATCAACACGTGCACACAGATTACATGATGGGTTATCAATAAGAAAATGATGAAAAAATCAGCAGCTTGCTTTCTTAGTTGATAATGTAAAATATTTAATCTGCATTTTCCATAACTAAAAAGCTTCTTTGTATTATTGTTAGATTTAGTTGCTAATCTTTATCACTTGTTAGTAAATAGATAGTTTCATTACAGGAATTGAGAAAATTCAAAGATTTCACTTTAACTGTCTTATCACATTTACTTTGTCAGAAAATGTCTTTGTAAGATGAGGATTAAAATATCTTCAAATGAAGGACTATGCTTTTTCCAAGGGGAAATTAATGTGAAAATTTGAACTAGGGTTTGGTGTTTAAAACATTTTCAAAAACCACTTGACCAGAATAGCTGAAAATGTCTTTTTATATTCAAGACTCTACCATGTCCAAACCATGACCAACAGTGCCAAGGTGGTCCACAATTGGTTTTAAAGTTTCCCATAGAGAAAGTTTTGTAAATGTTTCTTCTCAATTTGTCAAATCAATATGCAATTATCTACATGCAATGTACAGTTAAATTTGCGCAAAACATAACACCCCACCCAGGAAGAGGGATGGGCCACAATAAGAGGAATATATTCATATGGTACACAGGGGAAAAAGTTAATTTCCAGAACCATGTGTTCACAATTTCTAAAATTATTTTAAAATTTTTAAAGTTCCAAATTTGTGTATTATGTATATGGTGACCTACAAACATCATTGAAAGGCGAAGATAACGAACAGTGATCAATCTAAACTCCTATAAGCAATACAAAATAGATAGTCGGGCAAACACGGACCCCTGGACACACCAGAGGTGGGATCAGGTGCCTGGGAGGAGTAAGCAATATATATAATACAATTCAAATGTATACAATACATTTGGAACATCCGGCACCTTGCACATAGTAAAATATAAGAGTCTAGGTTGCACCGTATGTGAATTAGAATAGGTTATACATGTAAAATATGAATAAAGAGAGAGAAAGTACATTTAATCATATGAAAGTCATCACTAGGTCGAATGCCGTCTGGCATGTTTCATATCAACTGCAAGACCATTATTTACATACTGATTTGACTACGGATTACTCCGTTTACCTGATTAATATATAGGCTCACGACGGGAGTGGCAAGTCAACAGGGAATGCTTACTTCTTTTTAGCACCTCATCCCACCCCTGGTATGTCCAAGGTGTCCGTTTTTACCTTTCGCTTAATTTTGTATTTTTAAAAAAAATTTTTTTTTAGGATTTATGAGGTTAAACAGTGCTCATTATCTTCATTTGTACATATAGAAGAATGCGTGTCCTAATGCGTTTACTTTGTATAGAAATACCCGGCGCGGTAATTTGTTAACAAAATATCAATCAGGATTTACCTCTATTTTGCATACAAATTACAGCAAGTGTCTTTGTATGAATAAGTCGACTCATGGAATACAGGCTTCTTGTTTAGAAATTATGTAATTTACATTTTCATATCCTGGAATTTGAAAATCACAAAAAATAAAGGGCTCTGTGTTGAAACTGCACTATATCGGAATAAAGAGCCGTAATTGGGAGCTTTCAAATTGTACTTGCTAAGGCATATTATAATGTACTTGTTTACATAAACCATTATTCCACATGTCACATGTAGAATATGTAATATATCATTTGTCTCTTCACAAAAGGCCTTGTCAATAGAAAGCCAATATAATTCACAATGAAAATCGAGATTTGTGCAAAGTTTTCGGGTTTTTTGTTTGTTTGGGAGAAGGGAGGGATGCACCTAAAGTATCATCCGTGTAATTGTGTAGTACATTACATTTACAGTCATATGGTTTCAGTATATGAAAATATCTTTTTCACAATTCTTTAAAATTGTTTCTTTTTTCCAGTTTTAAAGCATACTTCATGCTTAAAAGGCAAATGATTATAACTTATATCTTTTGTACCATTTTAGGAGTATTTCCAGTTCAGAATTGGACTTCCTATTAAAAGATGAAGCAGTTGTTGATCACCAAATAGAGACCCTGAAAGACTCCAGGCGGAACACACCAACAAAACATCATGATTTAGTCAGTAATAGATTGCGAAAGAATATATGTTCCCATGGACCTGGTGATCTTATAGATGTGAGGACGGATGATTCAGATACAGAGATGGTCATTGACCCGGAACCTGGAACTGTGAGTGATCGCCATCAAAGGATTATGATAGATGTACATCACGAGGAGGGGGTCTCTTCAAAATTCCCTGTTCCCCCGCCATCTTTCTTGGTACCAAAATCGCAATACATGGTATCTGTTACCTCACATAGCTCAAAATCACTTGCAACAACGGTAACGACTACTTCTGCGAGGCAATTGCCAAACAGTTTATCTTTGAATGTGTTAAGCGACAGCTCTGATGGAACATCCTCCTTTCCAAGTGTTTCACCAACACACACGCAAAATAATTTTGACGTTCCCAATCCGAAATATAAGTCTGATATCAATATTTCGTCCAATAGTACACGGGTATCAAAAGAAGAAGCTCGTCGAAAATTCTTTGAAAATTTGGAGGACGTCAATGGAAAATCTTCAGATAGTAAATCAATGAGTGAGAACAATTTGTCGATAGGAAACAACAGAGTTGTAATACTTGAAGATTCGAACAAACATGAAGGTATGGAATATACAGCAGAAGTAAGCAAGAAACATGGATGTTCTTCAAGTGACAGCGAACCGAGATTAAATAGAAGTGGAAATGATGAATTGCATTCAAAGTCAGCACAGCCGAAAAAGAAAAGGAAACTATTTAAAAAATCTGTTAGCATGGATAGCTCTCCAGTGCATAGCACGCTAGCAGATGCTGGGGTTTCCGCTATATCTCCCGGCGCTCCGTCGTCCTTGTCTCCTTTTGAACTGTTTGCTGCTGTGAAACGCAGATTGAAGCCGTCATTAAAACGATCGTCTTCACTTACAGAAGGCCGCAAGGGACACTGTTACGATGAAGGAGACAGGTCGAAGCATGTTAGTCATATCGATGCGTATGCCAGTTCGTCGTATTCATCCAGGGATCAGAGCTTGCAAGAATCGCCTATATCAACCCCGACGACATATGAAATACAGACACCAGATTCAGAGTCACTCATTCCACCACATACACCTCCAATATCGATGATGAACAGAAGAATATTACCAAAAGTAAGCTTTCATTTTTTGAAAATTTCATGACTGAATTTAAGAATTTTCTTTTTTTAAAAATAATTTACAGACAGGAATATTTTAGAAATATATATTTTTGAATAATGTATTATAGCTTCAAGAGTTACATGAAGATGATGACGAGCGCAAAAGTCGAAGGAAGAAAAATGAAAAGAAGAAAAAATTCCGTTCAAAGTCAGCAGAACGAGCCAAAAGTGGACCTGCCTCCTTATTACAGGATGTTGTTTTCCATGAGGATCTCGCCACGCCCCTTTCTCATTCCCCTTTCAGTGAAACATCCGTTTGAATACATGTTTTAAAATTTGTATTGAAAATTTTTGTTTGAATTCTATTAGTGACGTTCCATTCCATCATCTATAAAGTAGGTGTAGTGGATCTGAAAATGATCTAAGCGATAAGACATGCATGCTGCGGTATCTTTTGCTGATGCACGTTGTTTGTTACAGTAATCTCAATTTACATCCTTCAGAACATTGATTTTTATTATTTCTACTTGTGTTTGCAGTAATTACAAAGTGTGTGTGTTAATTTTGATAGAAAATTCAAAGTTTACTTGGATTTATGCTATTGGCAATAAGTAAAGTTTGAAATTCTATCTATTCCTCTTGATTGACATTTTCGATCCTTACATTTCGCGTCGCACAAGAGGCCTTGATATACTACGGAGACATCGGTTGTATACACAATGTGTGACCGTGATGTTTGTAATTGTTATTTTCAATTTTGGTACATTGTTATGTTTGAATATCACTTTTCCCAATGCATACCCCAAATCAACCAACGAGAATCTAAACAAAATGCTTGTTCAAAGTTTTCTTTCAACATCTGATGAAACATTTACAATTATTGCTATGTAGCATGCTGGAATTTTGTTGTTTTTGTTCTGTAAGTATTTGAAATAGAAAGTCATATCGTGATCGTTTATTATTGATGTTTTCAGAATAGATATTTTGAAATGCTTGTTACTAACGTTTTTCAATACTTTAAGCAATGATTGCTGATAATACAGTATGTAGTGTATATATATATATATATATATATATATATATATATATATATATAAACAGTTTACATGTTCCTGTTGGTACATTTATGAAGCGAATAATTGACTACTCTGTATAATATATATTCCTGGCAGTGATAATTTTAGGGAGAAAAACTTTAACATTGAAGTAAGTAAACTAGAGAGATGTATTTTGATATTTGTCACAGGAATAGTTTTTACTTACCGGTATTTAGAACACGGTGAAAATGTATAATATGTACGACTGTATTTAATTAAAATGAAACTTTGATATGCACATGTTTCCTTTAATTATTTTCCTGGAACTAATCAAACATCGGATGAAATAAAAGTTACCGCTCACAAATGAACAGTTTTAAAATTATAAACCGATCCAGGTCTGCACCAACTTGATTGACTGTATAATCAGAATGTCTTTAATTCGTTTATTTCATTCTGCACACACAGACATATATATATACTGATCGTTGTTTATATGTGATCATTTTGGATTTTATTCTTTTAAATTATTTAACACATGTGCCGATTTTTATTATTCATTTCTTGACATTATATATATATATATATACTAAAAAAAACATTAATACACTTTTCGAAATATTTTTCACCAGACTTCATCAGTCGTGTTTATTAAAATGCATAGCAACTGACGTTGAACCCTTTGAAGACTTTGGATATATATATATATATATATATATATATATATGTGAATAACAATAGTTTTATTCTAAACTTGATGGAAAATTTTGCAGGCAAGCAAAAGTACCACGGAACCTTGCGTAATTCGAGTGTGATAAATATAATTTCTATTGTTAATAGTAGTATGATTTTGTATTTGTTTATCCAACTTATTGAAATGGTCTATATACTGTAAGTGGTTTTAATTTCGCGGTGCTAAAAGTTCGCGGCTTTTCATATTGGTCTAATTGCGGTGGCTTTATTTTCGCAGAATTCTAATTTTATTTTGATAACTGGTAACTGTTCAAAACGTATAGTGTCGCACTTGCAAAATGATTGCGGTTGTTTTAATTTCACGGGAAAATCCCCGACCGCGAACATAGCGAAATTAAAACCACCGCAATCATTTCTCTATTTGCCATGAAAAAAACCTTGTGAATATGAATTCTATACAACATTTCAACTTCTTGGATGATGCAAATATCAAATGGCACTATAGATTTCATATATAAAGCCTAAATAACAGTAATTGTATATTACAAAATAGTTAATACTATGTGTAATATTGGGTAGTTTGTAGAGTGTATTATTTACACGAGTGCAAGTGAAATACGAGCTGTTTTATTCAATAAAGCTGTTGATAAAATTTGAGTGATGCCAGTGGTTTTAATACTGTACACGAAATGAATAGGAAGCTTATGAGGAGGATGACTAGTAGTAAAATATATATGTGTGATTTAATTCTATCTTTTACGTAAATCATATCAACAGAAAACCGTAAAATCCTCATACAAGCAAATATATGATATTTTTTTTACTGCGAACATTGTTTTTTAAAGATAACAAGTGAAGTAGTATCATAATGACTGGTAGGTGTATTTAATAGCATGGCTACAGAATTTAGTTGTGTGGATATAATATTTCATGCTTATAAAGAAGACTTTGAAGCTTTTCAAAACATTCAACAATACGACATATACATGGTGTAAACCTTTGTATTAATATCTGAATATCGGTTATCATTTGTACGTCAACTTCCCATGTTTATGTACCAATATTCCACTATCATCTGCATGCAAGGTGAAGATAACGAACAGTGATCAATCTCATAACTCCTATAAACAATACAAAATAGATAGTTGGACAAACACGGACCCCTGGACACACCAGAGGTGGGATCAGGTGCCTCTGAGGAGTAAGCATCCCCTGTCGACCTGTCACACCCGCCGTGAGCCCTATATCCTGATCAGGTAAACGGAGTTATCCTCAGTCAAAATCAGTGTGCCAAGAACGGCTTAACAATCGGTATGAAACACGTCAGACAGCATTTGACCCAATGCGAGGTTGTATTGACGAACTAGATCGTTATAACGACCATAGAATTTGCGAAATGCTGACTTCAATCGAGACTGTTGAAAGCCATGTACCATCAACTTGTTTGTCAGTAGCTTACCTCGATTTAAAAACTGACTATACGCAGAACAAACTCTTGCATATCGAATCAGTTGAGATATATAAACACCATATGCAGGTGATAATGGAATATTGCTACATAAATATGGGAAGTTAACGATGGAGAAGCTGAAATCATCCCGTTTGTCATACAGTTGAGTTGTCAGTTTGCCGTTAATGTCTACTTTCAATAAAATATCTAAGTATGAAGCGTATGGTGTTTATGTCTCGCGACTAATTCGATGCGCAAGAGCTTATTCAGCATATGACTCAGTTTTTAAATCGAGGAAGGCTACCGACAAACAAGTAGATATTATAGGGGTTTCAACAGTGTCGTTTAAAATCAGAATTTCACAAATTCTATGGTCATTATAACGATCTAGTTTGCCAATACAACTTGTAATTAGGTCACATGCTGTCTGGCGTGTGTTATTAAGTAAGACGTTCTTTACATTTTAATTTTGACTACGGATTATTCCATCTACCTGATCAAAATGCAGGGCTCACTGTGGGTGTGACTGGTCAACAGGGAATGCTTTCTCCACCTAGGCACCTAATCACACTTATATATATATATATATATAGAGAGAGAGAGAGAGAGAGGGGGGGGGGGGGGAGGGTCCACGTTTGTCCAACACCTAATTTTGTATTTCTTATAGGATTTATGAGATTGATCACTTTTCGTTATCGTCACCATTTCATCTAAACAAACCCTGCCCCACAAGAATACAAAAACAGGTCAGCTAATTATTAAGCTAATAATGTAACCCAGAATGGGAGAAAATATCCCGTGTGTGCATTATATAGGATGATAACTCCAACACAATGTCATATATGATTAACATGATTACTTCTATGTAATATCGGTGTGATGGGATAGATAATCATTATTGTTTGTAGTAGAAATTATTCTATTCCGAATTATTTTCATGATCATCCCTTCAATTTCATTTGTACAAATGATCATGTGACATTTATTTAAAATCCTTTAAAAATTGATGAAAAAATATAATAGTAACAATAATAATCTTCCACAAAGTTCACTGTGATGAATTATTTTCTCCAAAGTAAAGATAATATTGCCATTACTTACTATAATAAACAGTCACAAAATAAATTTGTATTAGCATGCATCATTAATTCTGGTATAAATTTAAAATACTGATCAGTGATCGGTATTTTTAATTTTCACCAAGGCTGGTGAAAAATGTAGTCCTTTGACACTTGCCCCCTGCTTTTACATAAATAAAAATAGGGATGAGTCAAAGGAAATGCGAATTAAGTTTTAAGTAAGTTTTGGTACATGTTTCACACCTCGAACAAACGATTTTTGCGTGTACCAAATAACTTGGTATACCCCAAGTCCAAGACTCATGGTTGGGTAACCGTGACATTGTATTTCTAATTAGTAAACCGATAATTACCAATGATTGGTAACAATCAAGGAAGGGCGTCGCGATCTCCAAATACGGTATGTCAGTTACCAGACTTGGTATGGAGCATTGAATATTAAAGCAAAAACACAAAGAGGTTGATGGCTTGGGAGACCAACAGAAACAAGAGATCTGACATTTTCTATTTAAGATATATTTACTCTCTCTCTCTCTCTCTCTCTCTCTCTCTCTCTCTCTCTGTTATCTGTTATGCCCCATAATTGACACTTTAGGAAAGCAGTATAGGATGTGTACTCATGATCTTCGGTCACAAAGCGATACATCCAACAATCTATCATTTGAAACAAATGACACAGGGACAGTTTTATATCACTCTATCAGCCTATTTAATCCGTTTTTGTTGGTCACCCAAATAGTCTGTTTTCAAGATTATTTTCACATATGATATCTAGGAAACGTATGGAAATATTTTCTAACATACACAAAAATGTCCAAAAGAGTACAAAAGGTCAAATCGGGTCCGTAGGACATTATCATTTTAACGATAGAACATTCTATCTAACCGGTCACATCCGTCGTGAAGAGAAATGCTGATCATTAAAGGACATATCTCGTGTTTTCAAAGTATACAATATTACATGCATTTTGTCTTCTTTATGCTTATAGTAATTGATTCTAATAGTTCGTTCGCCGAAATTTTGCGATAATTAACCACAATACAGACTTAAATCTAAGCCCCGATTTCAAAAAGTCAAGTTAATTAGGTAGGTAGTCACGTGGTACAGTGACGTCACATGCGCCCTTCGGATTGTGAAAGTACTGCGAGATATTATTAAAAACTCAACTTTTAGGGGCCTAATTAATTTACCATGGGCAACATTTAAATCGATGTTGATAAATTGTCCGAGTTTTATATGTGTTCGCCACCAGTGCACACATATAACGATGTAAATAAGATCGGTGAAGTTGGCTACTAGTAACCAGCTACTAGTAACTGGCTACTTAAAAAGAGAAAAGTTGGCTACTAGTAGCCAGTTACTTGAACCAGGAAAAGTTAGCTACTAGTAGCCAGTTACTAGTAGCCAGCTACTAAAAGTAAGAAAAGTTAGCTACTCGTAGCCAGCTACTACAAAATATAAAAGTTATAATTACTGATAGCTCGCTACCAGATAAAGGTTAATGAGTTTGAAAATTATTATCTATCAGATTTATTTCTAAAGAGGACGAGGAGTCGTATGAAATTTCATGCTCAATTATCCCCAATTACATAGCGTTGCAATGCAAAATACGAATAAACTTTTTCAACTGAGTGTTTACTTTAAAAGTGAAAAGGATTTAATTCAGACCTTCAATCATTTGATATACCATCCATTTTGAGATATCTGCTACTTTTACAATTTGATTCGAGTTACCCTGAAATTTCAACATAAGTGTGAATACCGTAAGAAATTTTATGTTTGACTTTATGTTTGTATTAGATATCTGATGAATTTACGACTATACATATGGCAAGAAGTGATAGATGGTGTTCTGGTACGCCATGAATTTTCAGATATCGCTCTTTAGGAAATCAGTTACTTAAACATTTTGATTATCGGTACAATCAAATTTCAAGATCCGTGTGAATACCTTAAGGAACTCCGTGTTCATATCATATATTTAACTAACTTACAACGATACGTATGGCGAGTAGTGATATTGGGTATCGTAATATGTCATCAATTTTCAGATATCACGCTTAAGGAAGTCAACTACATATACCTTTTGATAGCAGGTAAACTGAAATTTCAAGTTTTTCATAAATATCTTAAGGAACTCTGACTAATTTATAACTACCCACGTGAAGAGGTGTGATATTAGGTATCTTGATATGCCAACAATTTTCGGATATCATACTTAACGAAGTCAGCTACGTATACCTTTTGATTCCTGGTAACCTGAAATTTCAAGTTTTTCATAAATATCTTAAAGAACTCCTTGTTTGTATTAGATATCTGACAAATTTACAACTATCCATGTGAAGTGGAATGGTATTAGGTATCTTGATATGCCATAAATTTTCAGATATCACCCTTAAGGAAGTCAGCTACTTATACCTTTTGATTCCAGCTAACCTGAAATTTCAAGTTTTTCATAAATATCTTAAAGAACGCCTTGTTTGTATTAGATATCTGACTAGTTAACAACTATCCATGTGAAGTGGAGTGGTACTAGGTATCTTGATATGCCATCAATTTTCAGATATCACCCTTAAGGAAGTCAACTACTTATACCTTTTGGTTGCAGGTAACCTGAAATTTCAAGTTTTTCATAAATATCTCCAGGAACTCTGTGTTTGTACTAAAAATCTGACTAATTTACAATTATCCACGTGAAGAAGACTGATATTAGGTGTCTTGATATACCATTAATTTTCAGATATCGTGTTTAAGGAAGTTAGCTACTTATACCTTTTGATTCCAGGTAAACTGAAATTTCAAGTTTTATCAAATATTTTAATGAACTGCATGTTTGTTTTAAATATCTGATTAATTTACCAATGCACATATGACAAGATGTGATATTAGGTATCTTGATATGCCATCAATTTTCAGATATCACGCTTAAGGAAGTCAGCCACATATACTTTTTGATGGCAGGTAAACTGAAATTTGAAGTTTTTCATAAATATCTTAAGGAACTCTGAGTTTGTATTAGATATCTGACTAATTTATAACTACCCACGTGAAGAGGTGTGATATTAGGTATCTTGATATGCCAACAATTTTCGGATATCATACTTAACGAAGTCAGCTACTTATACCTTTTGATTCCAGCTAACCTGAAATTTCAAGTTTTTCATAAATATCTTAAAGAACTCTGTGTTTGTATTAGATATCTGACTAATTTACAACTATCCATGTGAAGTGGAATGGTATTAGGTATCTTGATATGCCATAAATTTTCAGATATCACCCTTAAGGAAGTCAGCTACTTATACCTTTTGATTGCAGGTACCATGAAATTTGAAGTTTTCTACCAATATTTTAAGGAACTCTGAGTTTGTATTAGATATCTGAAAAATTTACAATTATCAAAGTGAAGAAGAGTGATATTTGGTATCTTGACATGCCATAAATTTCCAGATATCACACTTAAGGAAGTCAGCTACTTATACCTTTTGATTCCTGGTAACCTGAAATTTCAAGTTTTTCATAAATATATTAAAGAACTTGTTTGTATTAGATATCTGACAAATTTACAACTATCCATGTGAAGTGGAATGGTATTAGGTATCTTAAAAATGCCATAAATTTTCAGATATCACCCTTAAGGAAGTCAGCTACTTATACCTTTTGATTGCAGGTAACACGAAATTTGAAGTTTTCTACCAATATTTTAAGGAACTCTGCGTTTGTATTAGATATCTGACTAATTTACAATTATCAAAGTAAAGAAGACTGATATTAGGTATCATGACTTACCATAAATTTCCAGATATCACGCTTAAGGAAGTCAGCTACTTATACCTTTTGATTCCTGGTAACCTGAAATTTCAAGTTTTTCATAAATATCTTAAAGAACGCCTTGTTTGTATTAGATATCTGACAAATTTACAACTATCCATGTGAAGTGGAGTGGTACTAGGTATCTTGATATGCCATCAATTTTCAGATATCACCCTTAAGGAAGTCAGCTACTTATACCTTTTTATTTCCAGTAATCTAAAATTTCAAGTTTCCCGTACATATCTTAAGAAACTCTGCGTTTGTAATAAATATATCATTCATTTACCATCTCACATATGACAAGGAGTGATATTAAATATCTTAATATTCCATCAATTTTCAGATATCACGAGTAAGGAAGTCAGCTACTTATAGCTTTTGATTCCATGTAGCCTAAAATTTCAGGCTTTTCGCAAATATCTAAAGGAACTCTGTCTTTGTATTATAAATATTATTAATTTACCATCTTACATACGACAAGGAGTGAGATTAAGTCTCTTAATATGTCACCAATTTTCAGATATCACGCTTAAAGAAGTAAGTTACTTATATATTTTGATTCCAAGAAACTTAAAATTTAAAGCTTTTAGCAAATATTCTAAGAAGTCTGTGTTTGTATTAGATATCGTATTAATTTACCAGTAAACATATGACAAGGAGTTATATTAGGTATCTTGATATGCATCAATTCTGAGATATTACGTTTAAGGAAGTCAGCTACTTATACCTTTTGATTGCATTTAACCTAAAATTTCAAGTTTTCCGTATATATCTTAAGTAACTATGCGTTTATATTCGATATCTGACTAAGTTCCAACTATCCACGTGAAGAGGAGTGATATTAGGGATCTTAATATGCCATCAATTTTCAGATATCATGCTTAAAGAAGTCAGTTACTTATATCTTTTGATTCCAAGAAGCTTAAAATTTAAAGCTTTTAGCAAATATTCTAAGAAGTCTGTGTTTGTATTAGATATCTGTCTAACTTACAACTATCCACATAAAGAGGAGTGATATTAGGTATCTTGATAGACAATTAATTTTCAAATATCACCCTTAAGGAAGTCAGCTACTTATACTTTTTGATTCTAAGTAACCTGAAATTTGAAGTTTTCCGTAAATATCTTGAGGAACTCTGCATTTGTATTAGATATCTGACTAACTTACAACCATCCACGTGAAGTGGAGTGATATTAGGTATCTTTATACCGATTATCATACCTCTTCACGTGAATAGTAGTTTACTAGTCAGAGATCTAACAGAAACACAGAGTTCCCTAAGCTATATACAAAACACTTAAAATTTCAGGATGTCTGGAATCAAAAGGTATAAGTAGCTGACTTCGTCGAACGCGATATATCAAAATTGATTGCATATCAAGACACTTCATATAAAGCCCTGTAATATCGGCAAAGATAAATTCGTCAGATATCTAACATATCTATCTGAAAATCGATGGCATATCAAGATACCTAATATCACTTCTCTTCAGGTTGATAGTATATAATTAGTCTGATATCTAATATAAACACACAGTTCCTTAAAAGATATCTACAAAACATTTGAAATTTCAGGTAACCAGGAATCAAAAGTTCTAAGTAGCTAGCTAACTTCCTTAAGCGTGATATCTGAAAATTGATGGCATAATAAGACACTTAATATCACTCCTTGTCATGTGTGAGATGGTAAATTAATGATATAGCTAATACAAACGCAGAGTTACTTAAGATATGTACGGAAAACTTTTTCAGGCTACCTAGAATCAAATGGCATAAGTAGCTGACTTCCTTAAACGTGATATCTGAAAATTGATGGCATATCAAAATACCTAATATCACATCTTGTCATGTGTGCATTGGTAAATTAATCAGATATCTAAAACAAACAGGGAGCTCCTTAAAATGTTTTCTGAAAACTTGAAATTTCAGGTTACATGTAATCAAAATGTACAAGTAGCTGACTTCCTTAAGCGTGATATCTGAAAATTGAAGGCATATCAAGATACCTAATATAACTCCTTGTCATATGTGCATTAGTAATTTCATCAGATATCTAAAACAAAAACGGAAATCCTCAAAATATATACTAAACAGTTGAAATTTCAGTTTACCTGCAATCAAAATGTACAAGTAGCTGACTTCCTTAAGGGTGATATCTGAAAATTAATTGTATATTAAGATACCTAATATCACTCCTCTTCATGTGGATAGTTGTAAGTTAGTCCGATATCTAATAGAAAAGCAGAGGTACTTAAGATATTTATCAAAAAAGTTGAAATTTCATGTGTCGAGGAATCAAAAGGTATAAGTAGCTGACTTCCTTAAGCGTGATATCTGAAAATTGATGGCATATCAAGATACCTAATATCAGATTTCGTCATATGTGCATTGGTAAATTAATCAGATATTTAAAACAAACATGCAGTTCATTAAAATATTTGATAAAACTTGAAATTTCAGTTTACCTGGAATCAAAAGGTATAAGTAGCTAACTTCCTTAAACACGATATCTGAAAATTAATGGTATATCAAGACACCTAATATCAGTCTTCTTCACGTGGATAATTGTAAATTAGTCAGATTTTTAGTACAAACACAGAGTTCCTGGAGATATTTATGAAAAACTTGAAATTTCAGGTTACCTGCAACCAAAAGGTATAAGTAGTTGACTTCCTTAAGGGTGATATCTGAAAATTGATGGCATGTCAAAATACCTAGTACCACTCCACTTCACATGGATAGTTGTTAACTAGTCAGATATCTAATACAAACAAGGCGTTCTTTAAGATATTTATGAAAAACTTGAAATTTCAGGTTAGCTGGAATCAAAAGGTATAAGTAGCTGACTTCCTTAAGGGTGATATCTGAAAATTTATGGCATATCAAGATACCTAATACCATTCCACTTCACATGGATAGTTGTAAATTTGTCAGATATCTAATATAAACAAGGAGTTCTTTAAGATATTTATGAAAAACTTGAAATTTCAGGTTACCAGGAATCAAAAGGTATAAGTAGCTGACTTCCTTAAGGGTGATATCTGGAAATTTATGGCATGTCAAGATACCAAATATCACTCTTCTTCACTTTGATAATTGTAAAGTAGTCAGATATCTAATACAAACTCAGAGTTCCTTAAATATTGGTAGAAAACTTCAAATTTCATGGTACCTGCAATCAAAAGGTATAAGTAGCTGACTTCCTTAAGGGTGATATTTTAAAATTGATGGCATATCAAGATACCTAGTACCACTCCACTTCACATGGATAGTTGTAAATTTGTCAGATATCTAATACAAACAAGGAGTTCTTTAAGATATTTATGAAAAACTTGAAATTTCAGGTTACCAGGAATCAAAAGGTATAAGTAGCTGACTTCCTTAAGGGTGATATCTGAAAATTGATGGCATATCAAGATACCTAATACCATTCCACTTCACATGGATAGTTGTAAATTTGTCAGATATCTAATACAAACAAGGAGTTCTTTAAGATATTTATGAAAAACTTGAAATTTCAGGTTACCAGGAATCAAAAGGTATAAGTAGCTGACTTCCTTAAGGGTGATATCTGGAAATTTATGGCATGTCAAGATACCAAATATCACTCTTCTTCACTTTGATAATTGTAAAGTAGTCAGATATCTAATACAAACTCAGAGTTCCTTAAAATATTGGTAGAAAACTTCAAATTTCATGGTACCTGCAATCAAAAGGTATAAGTAGCTGACTTCCTTAAGGGTGATATCTTAAAATTGATGGCATGTCAAGATACCTAATACCATTCCACTTCACATGGATAATTGTAAATTTGTCAGATATCTAATACAAACACAGAGTTCTTTAAGATATTTATGAAAAACTTGAAATTTCAGGTTAGCTGGAATCAAAAGGTATAAGTAGCTGACTTCGTTAAGTATGATATCCGAAAATTGTTGGCATATCAAGATACCTAATATCACACCTCTTCACGTGGGTAGTTATAAATTAGTCAGAGTTCCTTAAGATATTTATGAAAATCTTGAAATTTCAGTTTACCTGCTATCAAAAGGTATATGTAGTTGACTTCCTTAAGCGTGATATCTGAAAATTGATGACATATTACGATACCCAATATCACTACTCGCCATACGTATCGTTGTAAGTTAGTTAAATATATGGTATGAACACGGAGTTCCTTAAGGTATTCACACGGATCTTGAAATTTGATTGTACCGATAATCAAAATGTATAAGTAACGGATTTCCTAAAGAGCGATATCTGAAAATTCATGGCGTACCAGAACACCATCTATCACTTCTTGCCATATGTATAGTCGTAAATTCATCAGATATCTAATACAAACATAAAGTCAAACATAAAATTTCTTACGGTATTCACACTTATGTTGAAATTTCAGGGTAACTCGAATCAAATTGTAAAAGTAGTAGATATCTCAAAATGGATGGTATATCAAATGATTGAAGGTCTGAATTAAATCCTTTTCACTTTTAAAGTAAACACTCAGTTGAAAAAGTTTATTCGTATTTTGCATTGCAACGCTATGTAATTGGGGATAATTGAGCATGAAATTTCATACGACTCCTCGTCCTCTTTAGAAATAAATCTGATAGATAATAATTTTCAAACTCATTAACCTTTATCTGGTAGCGAGCTATCAGTAATTATAACTTTTATATTTTGTAGTAGCTGGCTACGAGTAGCTAACTTTTCTTACTTTTAGTAGCTGGCTACTAGTAACTAACTTTTCCTGGTTCAAGTAGCTGGCTACTAGTAGCCAACTTTTCTCTTTTTAAGTAGCCAGTTACTAGTAGCCAACTTTACCGATCTATGTAAATACCCAAATATAGCGAGTAAAGCGTGTATGAAATCGGCAAAATTGTGAGTAAATAATGTTTATATGGGTCGCTGTCTACAAACTGTTTGGGGATGTTATTCCTTTATACATCTGTAATTGGCGCTGTTTTTCTAAAATAAACAGTGCAATCATTATTTATTTTTGGATTAGACAAATTATGATACGTTAAATTGTTGACAACTAGGCCCTATGCCAAGCTATTGTCACGCGTGCATTTCGGAAAGAAAGAAAAAGACAACACACACACAAATCAATAAAAATATTCAAATTTAAAGTGGTAATCACATTATTTTATTTTGATAAAGCAATCTTATTACTATTTTTGAATTGTGATCTGCACGTCTTTAGGAAGTACGAAGTGGGAGCACGGCGTTATAGCCTACTGACGCACTCAAGATGCTACGAGTTCAATAAAGAAATAATTTTATAATTCAATTTAAAGTTAGGAAATACAATATTCTATTATTTGTATAATTTAAAGTTCAATTATTTTGTATCTTTATTTTTTGTTGTTGTAAATCTACCAGTTGGTAGAAGTTACATTGTATCGTCGATATATGTTGTTACAAGGTGAAGGTCAGTTGATTCGAGTGTGTATTGAATTTGAAGAGCAAAACAGAATGTATGCTATAGGCCTACCAGTGCTTATAGCTTCGATATATCCATTTTCTCGCAGTTTATCAGGGTCTCTGTCCAAGCGATGTTTGAAAAGGTGACTGGGTGTGTTTTTTAAGGTAAAGTTCTTGCTCCAACAAAAAAATTATCCACGTCTTTTTTCTCGTACCTTCCTTCGAAAAATTGAAAAATACTCAGTCTAAATCCTTTCTACCGACAACTAGTACACCCGAGCACGGCACAAAACATCTTAATGCATTATTATTTACAAGCCGTTAACGTGACAATTGGTTTTTTGTCGATTAAATCTAATCTGTTTATGACGTCACACAAAATGGCGCGTAAACTAGCGAAAGAAAATATGCATATCGCTTGATTTGAATTTCATCGCTTTCAAACTCGAAAACTACGCAAAATATTTCATTTAAAACACATTTAAAGTAGTTTTAGGCATAAAAAGAGTTAATTTTGCTGAAAAAATGAAAAAGTTTAGAAACATGCGTTGTGTCCTTTAAGACTTTTAATTTCTCGTGTGAAACATAAACTAAGTGTGTTGTTAAACTTTTCCCTCGCCACTCGATTTGGTCCCTCGCTTCGTGGGTATACGTACAAATTTACAATTTACATGGTTTTTCTCCACAAGCATTTTTACACGTCTTTACATTTTGACATCCCGAACCCGACCCCATCTTATAGCAGTATAGGACCAAGTAATTGCGAGTTGAAGATGGAAGTAACCCCCACCCCATGACTTTGGAAAACGTACCATGCCTAAACAATAATAACAATGATGATAAAGTTCATTGATGGTATGCGAGTTATACCACAGGCACCTGAAGTATGAATACTACCACCACCCTCCTTCTGATTGTTTTGTTGCTTTTATATTGTTTTTCTGGGGTGGGGGGTCCGGCTATAATGTCTCCGAATAGTGTAGATTCCCTGTTTATTTCATCCGAATTTTAATTTCCGTAAATCATTTAACGCTTTTTGTAAGCTTTAGAGATTGTCCCGGGTCTTCAGCCGGTATGATAAAATACACCGGTTGAAGGCCAATCGCTAAACCAGACGCAGATATTGTTAATGAAGATTACATCATCTTTTTAACATAACCTCAGATTATATCTGCAATGAACCAGAGTGTTATCTAACGAAATAATTCACTGGATGACTGAGCACTAATTATGGACATTTTCGTGTTCCATTCCTACAGTATATATATATATATATATATATATATATATATATATAGTATCCATCTTAATCCACAGTCAAAAGGCAAATGAAAAAAAACAAACATCACTTCTATTTCACTTTCATTTATTAAAACAAAGGTATGTACAAAATAGTATTTGATGAAAATGTACACGATATAATGACGTATTACAACCCTATACTATCACAGTAGTGCAGATAAACCTTAACACAAAGATTCAAGCATTCTATGATAGTTAGTGAAAAGTAGATACTTTGATCATTTTAAGGAAGTCTATGTAATTTCAAATATTTAGAAATCCCAAAACACTATTGAGTGTAATAAAGTTTAAGCTATACAACGCCCACGGAAGATGTAAACGTCATCAAAAGCCATGTCGCCGTTGTCTGTACCTCCAATGATGGCCTCCAAGAAGATCTTAAATAAAAGAAATCATAATCATGTATTTTCAAGAAATTGCATCACTCATGAGGAGAATAAATATTCATTTTATAAACCGAGAGATGTATTTTGCTTGTGTTTTTTATTCGTTCTGGAGTATCTTTAGTTGCTGGATTATCTTTATTTTCCGTATTGCGGACTGTTACTTTTTAAAAATTCTGCGACTCAAACAAACCTGGAAATCAACGTTCATGCTAATTGCTTGTGTGTACGTGTGCCAACTGCCTCCCTGGTTGCCTTCCAAGGAATCAAGGACGGTATCCACTGCACCAACTCTCGTGTTAACCCTGAATTTGTGGATATCTTGGCCATAAAGGAAGTAGTAAAATCGGAGACAGTATTCGCCAGCTTTCAAAGTAGGAGAAATAACTCGTGCTTCTTCGTTATGTTCGCCCTGTGCATCAGCATATACATAGAAACCTATAAAAACAATCATCTTTAGATTCTTAAAATGTCTAATCCATTACATTATCATTAATCAATGTATCCCTTAATAGAGCTAGCTCTTTTGTTTTGGTCAATTCTTACCATTGCCACTGCTGTAATCGGCCATTGGTCCTGTCACATTACTACGAGGAGAGGGTCCCTTCCTTCTTTGGAAGTCGAAATCGTCATCGGTCAACTGAGTCCACTCGCAAAGATCAAACTCAAAGTTACAATAAGAGACAGTTCCTGAAACGAAAATAGAATTCATAATCAGTTAAAAAATTCGAAAACAGAAATTATATATATATATATATATATATATATATATATATATATATATATATATATATCATTGTGAACGAAATTATTGTTGATGATAATTGTTCATTTGACGTAAATTGACACCAAACATCAATTAGAAAATGGATGAAGATGGAATATAGACGACATACCATCCAAGAGGTCAATCTGGTTTCCGTTATCTGAAATAAAGAAAAAGTTTACTTCCTGACGAAAATTTTTCATAATTACGTTGGAGTTTCAAATTATTTGCTCATTTCTTTATTTGACAAGACATGCATACCAATTCCACATTTGTATTCCCTCTGGATGTTAAGGATATCGTATTTGCTGAGAGATAGTTTGTATGGGATAGTGACAGCGTCATATTTAGGGGTAATTGTTGGTCTGGAAGGATCAATGGCCCAGGCGTATGGGAAAAAGAAAGTGATAGATTCGAAGTCGAATGGATAGTTGAAGAATGTGGTATCATTGGTAATTTCGAAAAATCCTTGGTATTCTGAAAATATACAAAATCGTCAATATAAGTTTGTAAATTTCGGCTTGAACAGATGCATTTTATTGTAAAAGGATAGTTGCAAAAAACACCTTTGCTTCTTTCATTATTTCCTGACAAGAATTTATTTTAATAAGAAATTTCTCACCTGGGGCAATGTTGTCATAATGAACAACAACCTGGCTGTCTCTATCAGGTCGGCGGAATTCATTGAAGAATCCTAACAGGTACATGATGAGCTGCATGATATCAGCTTTAGCTGCATCACGGTACAAATGCACATATTGAACCCCGCCCAGACGGCCAGGCAAACTGTCTCCTGATCCACTAAAATCATAAAATATTTGGCTTATATATCAACAAGCATGTACATACACCTATTTTTACACAAACACGTGTTAATGTATAACACATTCTTATTGAATATACATATGCAGTGCATTCTATGGGTGGGTTATAACAAATGACGAAATCCTTAAAGAGACATTATGATTCTTTTGGCAATAACTAGTAATTGTAAACTACCATACCAGTCAGTACTTTAACTTCAGCAACGTATATAGTCAATGAATGATAACAGTATAGATTTGATTACATAACAAAGTTTTTCAGAGAAAATGTGGGTGCTTACTATACTACCGAGGTAAACACTACGTAGTCTTTTTCGTTTGTTCTAGGTACGAATTGGATACAACTCTGTCCTTGGGCGTGTGTTGAAAAAGCAATCTCCTGCATGGCGGCTAAAACTTTCTCTTTCATTGAGCCATCTAAAATATGTTATAAAGAGATAATTCGCCATATTCTAACGAAATACATTTGAGAAACCTATTCCCTGTATTCCCTATTATGTATAGAATCATATTATTATAGTCATTGTACTTTATGAAATAGGAGACACCTAACTGAAGTAAGATATTCGGACAAAATACATCTGAAAAACTTATTCCTTGTATTCTTTATTACGTCCAAAAGCAGATTATTATATTTATTTGTACTTTATGAAATAGGAGATACTAACCGAAGTCAGATTTATTTGCAAAGATGCCAAGCCACAGCTTTACATCGTCGAGATTGTCATTCTAACGATATACTTACCAACACTAGAGTCGAATCCCACAGGAATTATTTTGTTTGACCATAGCCTGCTACTGTCTGTTATGATGTTTCTTTTTTGCTGATTTGAAGAGAAATTAAAGCTACATGTAGATGGCAATAATGTACATGTAGTTTCTTAATTACAAATTCATCTTTTAAAATTCTTTTGCATTTGACTTATTTTAAAATACATTTAGCAAATAGTCTTACTTTGATTGCGTTCTTAAAATATCCATTTAAGAATTAGATTTGTGATAAAATTGCTCTCTCAAGGTACCTATATATTCAGTACGGATCTATCAAAATGTGCAGAAAAGTTTTTAGTTTTTAGAATATCACCCGATATAGACGTCAGCGTAAAATCTACTATTTTGCTAAAGTTTTTTTCCTTGATTATTTCAAATATAATTTCATCAACATTTCCTACAACAAGTACGATTGTAATCCTTTCTAGGTCAAAAAAGTCTTAAAGTGATAAGGCAGAGTGACTAAGCGTCTAGGTCAGTCAGAACACGCTGCCTTTACGTGACCTAGATTCTATCTTTCAAGACGTAAAGCGATCGAAATATTAGAGCTTTAAATGGCATGTCAATTTGTCCAATTTTTGTGTATCTAACTAAGCGCGTTTGATCTTTACATTAACAACCAGGTAGTGGCTTGACTATTACGTACTCGGTTCGTTACTACGTACCCACCAAAACGGTGTGCGTTGTTCTAAACTTAACCTTTCTGTCTATATTAAGAAACCTTGCATTCAGCAGAAATATATGGGTCACAATTCGGCTACGTCGAAAGTATACAACTTTGAAGGGCAAAATGCGTGAATGAATATAGTAAACTATGTAAAAATGGTAATTATATATGCTATATTAAGCGTTAGATTCAATAAACATTATTAAATGTATATATCAAAGTACCCCGACACATGGAATATACAAGCAAAATACCAAACACCTGTCTTTTAGAATTTAAAATTTTTAGGGTGGGACAAGAACTAATGTCCGATAGGACGACGGAGACTGGTATCTTTGAGTTCCACGATGTTTAACAAGTAACGTCAAAAAATCTTGAAAGATCTTTGACTTTTAAATAGCTAAAGTTTACAAGTAACATTAAACGATAGTAAGGTGCAACAGTGAGCATTTGATCATTTTGGTGAAACCGTCCAAAAGTTCTACAATAGATGAATCCCAAATGATCTCGAATGTATACCATTCAAAGCAATGTAAAATGCGGATACGAGAAACAGTATTAAGATGAATACGATTAAACAAAAATGCTGCCTTTATACATTAATGCAAAGTTACAGTCATATTGCCACTAAAAGTAGACCTACCCCGGGTACAGCATAAACACCCACGACGGCAACGAAGACAAGAGCGAGGTTAGTAGTGGACAGCATGATGACGATGTGGCACTAAGTCTCAAGAACTTTACCCTTTTATAAGTCTTCAAGGCACATGCGCATTCAGAAGACACAATTAATTTACCGGTACCGTATCTAGAGAGACGGTATTTATATTGGAATGGAAATCATTTTATCAGAGGTTACTCTCTCTTATCTCGTGTGATAGAAATATTCGAACTGGGGGTAACCGAGGTTATGACGAACGAATTAACTCGGACATATTTATGTCTGGGTCACATTTGAATATAGTGTTGTGCTTGCAATCGAACACTTTCAGAAAGAAAATAATGCATTCTGAAGTCCATTTTCTAGCGAACTATAATAAGAGTAAAGACTTGTTTTTGGTTTTTTTAAAGAAAGGTATCTTTACGTAAAGATGTCAAAATATTATGTAATAGATTATTTGTCATTGCAATATATGTTACATGTCATATCGTGCATTAGATACAGTTTGGTTTAGTACATGTTACTTAGTACACTTTAGATGTACCGTCAAGGACTAGTTACATTATGTTATCATGCAGTTAGAATCGATTTAAACTCATTTGTTATTTGGTATTGAAGATATTTGCACTTTCGCATTGTCTTTCCGTACATAGATTCATGCAACTACACCTCAAAATGTGATTTACTTGTGTATTGTCAAAGTCCAGCAAAACGACAAACAGGATAGCAAATACTGGATGTTTATTACATTTAGAGGAGAATAGTTTAAAAGTAAATCAATGCAATACTTTCCCAAACAACAGGGCTGTGATTCTAATTGTACATGTAATTAATTTGACATCAAAGTATATATTGATATGATCTATATATATATATATTATTACTACAGTAACTTGATCCGAAGAGTCGGATCACGTCGAGTTGACAGGCGTGGATCATCAGATCACACGAGACGCGAAGCGTCGAGTTTGATCTGATGATCCGCGCCTGTCAACGAGACGTGATCCAACTCTTCGGATCAAGTTACTGTAGTAATGATAAATTTATTATATACCCCCTTCTGCATTTTAAATCCACATTTATAAGATGATAAATGTAATCCAAATTATCAAAAACAGACATACCATGAAATTATGTTTTGTGTACGTAGTTTTGTTTTGTGACACGGTCAATATTTTCCACAAATAACGTTGCGTTGATGCATTGTGACGTCATTGTGACGGCATCAGTTTCAGAGGATACTGATACGGAATCAGAAAACCACAGTGTGGTGATCCGGAAAACCGGATCACACGCTGTGAAATCCACAGTATCAACGAACGATACATTGATGAGTATATAATAAACATGTATATCATATAACCAAATCTTAGATCTTTCTTATGGGGAAACTAGATATGTATTCATTCTCACTTATAACATAACTTTGACTGTTAACTTGTCAAGAACTCTTACATTTGTAATACCTAGACGTTCATTAAAATGCAACTGGGTCCAGATATCTGTTTCAAGGAAGGATGACAAGGATGATGGTTACTATGGCGACCATAGCACCATATTTGCCTTTTAAATTATCATCGATACATTCACAAAATATTGCTACTAACATATTTAAAACATATATTGAAGATTTAAAGAATATACCATTGCACTACAAAGGAAGGAGTTTAGACTTTGGTGGTGAATAATTTTGAAGTTTAAACACCAAATAGCTCTCCAGAGTAGCTGTGCTATTATCTTATGTGAGAATAAGTTTAATCAAGAATATTGATTATCTATGAAATAAAGCCTTGTCTAGAATATGCAATAAGAATTGTATAAATATGTCTATTGATAGCAATAATACATGTACATGGAAGGTGAAGATAACGAACAGTAATCAATCTCATAACTCCTATCAGCAATGCAAAAATGGAGAGTTGGGCAAACACGAACTCCTGGACGTACCAGAGGTGGGATCAGGTGCCTAGGAGGAGTAAGCATCTCCTGTTGACCGGACACACCCGCTGTGAGCCCTATATCTTGATCAAGTAAACGGAATTATCCGTAGTCAAAAGTAGTGTGCCAACAACGTCCTAACAATCGGTATGAAACACGTCAGACAGCATTTGACCCAATGATAGGTTGTATTGGCAAACTAGATTGTTATAACGACCATAGAATTTGCGAAATGCTGACTTTAAACGAGACGGTTGAAAGCCCTGTACCATCAGCTTGTTTGTCAGTAGCCTGCCTCGATTTAAAAACTGATTATACGCAGAACAAGCTATTGTGTATCGAATCAGTTGAGATATATAAACACCATATGCATGTGGTAATGGAGTATTGCTACATAAATATCGGAAGTTGACGACGGAGAAGCTGAACTCACCCTGTTTATTATAAAGTTGACATGTATCTGAAATAACAAAGCATTCTTTACGAAAGACTGACGAAGTGCTGTTACGAAGATAACTGTAACACCTTTCAAAATCCAATTGTTGATTCTTTCATCATGATATGCAAATTGGTTTATTAAGACTAACTAAATTTACTATCAAATGAAAGAGTAAAATGCACTTTCAATTAATCCTACCACGATCTATGACATTTGTAACTAAGACGACCTGATTTTCTTTCAATTTTTTAAAACAGGCAATTTCAGTACAAAATTTGCCATAGACAAAAGTGAGTGTGTAAGTAACTCTACTGTTATTTTCTAATTATAATAATGTCATTCAATGAATTGTATAGATTTTCGGTATAATTGACATCAAGTATTTTGCGACAAATTCTTGTTTCAACTCTTCCTTCTCTTCTATTCCACCATTAATTCATATCTATGGTACAAAACGCAGTAGCAACTCACTCATTACTGTTGCATTAAGGTGTTGTTTTTTTTTTAAAAATTTATTCATTTTACAATGATGAACAATCAAGTTTTTAAACTACATGTATATTAATGTTTATCGTCGCCTCAGATATTGGAGCAAAGGGGTTATTGATTTGGGGGTGGGGTGGGGGACCTGGAGGAAGTGAGCGACCACAGTGCCCTCTTAAATACAACCACTGCCGATCACGGGGATCGAACCAGGGCCGCAACGGTTATAAGCAAGTGCGTTTTCCACTACCCTAACCATGTGAGCAAAATCTATCCTTTGAGAAAATTATTTCTCAGAAAGCTTTCCTGTGTCATTATCATAATATTTGATAGATATCCCACAGTAAAGAAGCATTTTGATTAGGATTTACGTCATTAAACTTAGGGTGAATGATATCTGGAATTGAAAAGAATAAGAATATATAATAGTATATGTAACTGTCTAAAAAAGTATTTGAATTACGAAGACAGCATACGGCTTCCTTTACATTTTGTTCATTATCCAATCTTTAGAATTTTTAACAGATGTCAATGACATCTTTTGCTTAGTACCTAAACATTTAAGGTACACAGTCTTTATGACGACTGAAAGTGTACTTGTTGACAACATTTTGTCACAATCTGCACCTTCAGAGGTGAGCGAAGACACGGTTTATTTACGTCATTTCTCCCTGGTTGGTTATTGTTCTAAAATGTTACAAGTAGATATTGATAAACATGTCTTATCTAGTCGATGAACAAACAATAATTCCTCTCCAATTTGTGTTGTGGTCGAGGTATGTCAACATAAAACTATTTGTATTTGTAAACACCCTACCCTTGATGGCAGTGGGGTTTGTCGTTCACGTAAAAAGCCACAAAGTAAACTAAATGCACTGAACAAACTATTTTCGATTCCGTTTTGTGAGATGCATGTTTTCCGTTCAGTATTACAAGTTATCTACAAAAACAATTTACTATGGAAACAAGGACAATTTATTGATTTCACTTTTCCCGACAATTTGAAAATATCACGATATTCATGTATACAGAATAATTAATTAGATATTATAAAGAATAATGAACTATTTACTGTGTCGACAAAAAGTAGAAGAAAAGATTAATATAGTGTAGCAGGTCAAATGTCTGTGATTCTTAAAACACTTTTGCTTTGAACCTTTCTGTTTCAGTAATGCAGTCAAATCTCCGTGTATATGAGGTATTTACTTTATAGGAAGTACCTGTAATATATGCGAGTTTAATTGTTTGGAGTGGGAGTTTCACCCATTTTGAATCTAGTTACTATCTGTTTAATTAAAATCTCCATTTTCTAATTCCTTTTACAAAAATAGACTTCTATAAAAGGCTATTTTCCGAGCCTTTAGACTCTGCGTTCTTGAACGATAGGTACTTTCTATATAGCCACACAGTACTGCAATTCCGTTAATTCTAACTTTGTAAAGTTTCATATATTTAACACCATAAGAAAGATTTTATGACGAAAGTATGCACACGATATGGCATCATAGTAACAGGGTGATGGGAAATTAATTATTATCAAATATCAATATTCGATTCATAATTTTAAAAATCTTTGAACTATTTTCTCTTGCAGTTATGTTAATCTTGATTTTCCAATTCTTAAATCCACCTGGTCTATGAAAACGATGATAAGGTTGGATTTTATTAGGGGAGGGGGCTTACAATTACTACAATCCATCTGTTTAGTGAAAATCGTTGCAGTGCTTTTACTTAAATTCCAATGTGTTACGAGTTTGTCTCGGAAAAAATAAGATCATGAAAGTGAACATACATATTGTTAATTATGATGATAAATGCGTGGTGTAATTCGCTCTATATCAACTAATTAATGAGGTCAAATTCACCAAATTATCAAAGGTCTTCACGTGAGTAGGGGTGGGTCGCCTTTACTTAATCTTTTGCAAATACGAAAGGCGTTTGCTTATAAATCCAACACTTGCTAAAATGAATGATAAATTAATGAAAGTGAAATCATTAACTTTACTCCAGAACAATCTTAATAAAATCTTATTTTGAGTCATCCACTTTAACAGCTTTCAGTCTCATATCTTTTCCTCAGGACCCCCTTGACTGAATTTGTATTGTGCGGTGATAGTGATAGTTATTTGGAGATTTTGCTGTTGTTCCTTAATTGTTTGTACCCATGAATGACAGCGATAAAGGGGATATGTGTGTATTGTTTACACACAATCAGTACCGTGTATACAGCTTGGTTATCAGTAGTTGAAGAAGTTCTGTTGGCAACTGTTAACGTTATGAACATTTTCCACTTAACTACGAAAACAAATGGCGCTGCGCTCGCATCGGGGACAATCTAATTTATCATAATTCCGTGTTAGGAAAACATGCATTCCATTTTGACAGATTAATAATTTTAATTTTCAATTCCAATCTGAAAGAAATGTTTTCCCATTACATATCCATGTAAATTCCACCGAAACAGTAGGTCACCGCATCATAAATTTTGAATATTGAAAAGATGCAATGAAAATTTTTATCCACGTTCAAGAATAGAACAAAATATTTGCAACCACACCTTTATAATTTAATCATTACGTCCTTTCGAGTACATAAACATGATGTGTTATTACTAACGTCACATAGGTTTACCTCTGACGTAAGTCATTACAAATTAGCTCATGTGATGATTATTTTGAAGGTCATGATACATTTTTGTATGTCATGATACATTATTGTATGTCTATGTTCGCCTGTTTGTCATTGTGTGTACATTGTATGTGAACTGCACTACAAGGACAAACTTTGCAGAAAAGCTATGAATGAACGCCTAATTTTCCTCCAACATGTGAAAATTCTTTGAGATTTCAGTTTTTTTTCCACAAAAGTGAATTTTTATGATCAGCTTCTTAATGTGGTATTCAAGGAAAACCACATTTTTAATACATGGCTGTTTCTATGTAAAAATCACTAAGCGACCGCTAAATCAGCACTGACAGTCGCAAATGCAGCTGTTTTAAGATGCAATATTACAGGAAGTGATTTTTAAAACTTATTTTACACTATATATACGACTTGGATCGTCCATGTCATATTAGATATCAATATAGACAGCTTGGTGTCGGAAATTATGTCAGTCACAAGATTTCTTCTACAGCGTCTCGTTGCTCGGGATGTAATTGGTGTACTTTCACCTCTTATGCAACTGTAGACATTTATTTCTACGAAGTGATAAAAGGATGGTCTAAATATATTTCACCAAATCTCTTAAGTCCAACGATAACTTTTTTAGCATCTAAAAAAGTTTCGAGTGACAAATTTAGAAGCCAGATTACTGTGCATATTTTTAAAGCGAAGAAACTAAAGTATGTTTTCTCATATAGGACATATTTAGTGTCATAGGGTGTAAATTTACGACGTTTTTGAAATCCAATCTATTCATTCTTTTGGAAATGTTTGAGGTTGACGTCTCCATGACGACAAATTTTCGATTCCATACGCAGTGCATTTGTAATATATGCAACAATATACGACGGAAATCCGTGTTGTTGTTTTTTTAAATTGTGGCACATTGTGAAGGTTCATGCATACACCTTAGTACTAGATGGGAATTATCAGGAGTCGACACGTTAAAGCTTATGTACTTAAGACTGAAACATGACCCATATATCAGATATATCATACTTCGTTATGCGATAAGTAGACTCATCTACTTGTTCTTAACCTTGCACCGTTAAAGTTCTTAGTTGATAACCTAAATATTGAAAGTCCCAATGAATGTACATGTATGTGATCTCAATCTCTTCAGACAAAAATATCCCATCTCAAAATTCCATTACACGGTGCATTTAAGAACAGATTCACGACAAACCAGGGTTTTTCACATTCCAATTCCTGTTTCCTTTATCTTCACCTTTTCATCTTCACTTTTTCAAAATAACGAGCTAACACCAATCTCATAAATTCAATAAAGAATACAAATTCAGAGTAAGGTAAGCACGGACCCCTGGACACACCAGAGATTGTATCAGGCGCCTTGATAAGGTAAACAGAATGCGTCGCAGTCAAATCGGTATGTAATGAACAATTTGCATGAAATGTGTCAGACATCATTCGACTTATAACAGGTTGTATTGATAAATTAGATCATAGGGTCTATATCGGCCATAAAATTTTTAAAATTCGAAATTCAAACGAGACTGTTGAAATTTCTGTAATACCAACTTAATTGTCAGTAGCCTGTCTCGATTTAAAGATTGGTCTATACTATTGCATAATTATAGAATCAGTGATCTGTCGCGGTAGCTCAGTGGCAGAGCGTTCGCTTCGTAACCAGGAGGTCATGAGTTCGAACCCGCTTATGCCATGGTTACGTCAAACCTAAGACGTTAACATCGGTAGTGAGAAGTGAGAATCGCGGGTCTTTTGGACATGACCTTAAAAACGGAGGTCGCGGCAAGCGTTGACACGTTAAAGAACCCTCATCACCAAAGGTCTAAATTTATGATACTTTACCTACAGCTGGTGACGTCTCAATATTAGTGAAGTAAAAGAAACCGTCAATTAATCAATCGAATCAATTGAAAGATGTAACTACCACGTGCAGATGATAATAGAGTATTGCTTCATAGATATGAGAAGTTGACGATGGAGAGGTTGACGTCATCCCGTTTGTCATAAAGTTGTGTTGTTAGTTTGCCAATGTCTACAGCGTATGATGAAATATCCAAATACAAAGCAGATATATGATAGACTCTGCTGTGTCTTATATTTGGAGTTCCCTGGAATATATCGAATCGACATATGAATGAGAGTATTGCTACTTATAAAACGTTAGTCGAAATATCTCGATGCAACTTTGATTAAAGATTGTATCCCCTACAGACTTATCGTATATGTAGCTGTCCCTCACGTAGTCGCACATTATCGTGCTTGTTATATCGATTGATAGCACTGTGTAATTAATATCAATCGTCAAAAACCTGTTCATACATTTTCACGATATTTGAGTTGTTAGATGCATATATGTTCTTGAATGTTTTCACCCAAAGAGAGCTAAAATTCACTAATAAAAGTTCAATAACTCTTTTAGCATATAGCTAAAATATATTTCATGTTGTTTTATGAGTATAACGTATTCATTGTAAAAAAAAATAATATATTATTGGCACAAGAATTTTAATGGGTGCAATATCATACATGTAGTAATTGCATTGATAAATGAGATAGTTGAATATATTTAAACATCGAAACCGGTTACATGTTCCAGAGCGTCTGGTCCGCTTCTTTGTTTAAAACTAGAATGCAATAACCTTAACTGAACGTTTCGGCGCGGATCCGATCATTTCACGAAAAGTTGGCGTTCAATGATGCCTAGATATTGCAAATTATATAGCAACATATATTATTGAAATATTTTTAGATTTACTATTATGATGTTTATAACACAATCTTATTTTTCGGCATGAGATGGTTAAAATTGTTAAAGTAGATGTATTACAGGTACACTGCCAGAAATATATATTCGCAATGTAGACATCAAGATGCATTGATTATTCTGTTCAGCAAGCGCCCCTAGGTCACCCCTCCCTTATTCTAAGAATGCTCAAATATCTTCAAAACAGATGAAATCCTCACCCATTACCACATATATTCTTGTTGCATATACATCAAGGCACATTGAGTAGTGACGTGGGATCACCCCAAACCCTATCCCATGATATTTTAAAATATATATTAAAAAGCAACTGAGGCGTAAAAACCGAGGTCCCGTGTCACAGCAGATGTGACACGATAAACATCTCTCTCTAATCAAAGGCCGTAACCATCAGAATAGGTCTAATTTTTTCAACCCTTCACCAGCAATGGTGACGTCTCCATATGAGCTAAAATATACATCAAGTCAAATATATATAGTCCTGCTGCACATATCAAGATGCATTAAGTATTATGATGGGCAAGTGCCTCAGGGTCAACCCAACACCCATCATTTTTTTGTTTGTTTGATAAAAGTTTAAAATGGTTAAATGTAAAAGTATTCCTGTTGCACATGACACTATGCAACGAGCACCAGGTTTTTATTCGTCATTTCCCCACCCCATTTACCCCTCTACGTGACAAATAAATGCCCGAAAACTTAATGCACATCTAAAGGACATCACGTATCATCTCACAAAAGATTATTTGGCTACAGCGTAAATTGTAAGAGGAATTCTGGGAACCAAAGGTTTTCTTTTAGGAAAATACGTCGTTTTCTGTCTCCAGAATGAAAATGAAATTCCAAAACCTTCTTTCACATCTACCGTACACCACAAATCATCTTCCAAAATATGACTTGCCTATTGTGTAAAATGAATGAGGAGTTCTAAAACAATCATCATTATTACCCCCATTTTGCCGTCAGAGTAAAATTGAAAATTCTCAAACATTATTGCACATCTAAAGGACACCACCTTCATGTTAACGGCAAATCAACTCAACTTTATGACAAACAGGATCATTTCAGCTTCTCCATCGTCAACTTACCATACGAGTATTTATGTTGCAATATCCCATTAGTGTGCTTATATCTCTCAACTCTCAATAATTCGATACGCAAGAGCTTGTAACAAGTAAAAACTTCTACTTGAGAAGAAAAAATCTCTTGCTGCGGCCTTCAACTCGACATTTTGATGTATGGACGACGATTTATCTATTTACAATTTTCAATAAAATATCTAAGTATGAAGCAGATGTGGAGGACTCTATGATGTCTTTTATTTCGAGTTCACTGAGATATATCGAATTGACATATGAATGAAATATGATTATTGTTAATAATGCGCGGTAGTTTAAAGAGCTTTTGATGGACAGCATCCATAATCATTTAATTCAGTCTATATTCTGATGTTGAAAAATCGAAGTATGCTATACAAAATTAATACTAGGACAAACACGGACACCTGTGCACAACAGATGTGGGATCGAGTGTATAGGAAGAGTTAACATCCCCTGTTGACCAGTCATATCCGCCGTGAGTCCAATATCTTGATCTGGTAAACGGAGTAATACTTACTCGAAATTGTATGTAAAGAATGGTCTAACAATTGTTAAGAAAAACACCAGACAACATTCAACCCATTGACGGATATTTGCTAATTGAATCATTATAATGATCTTAACATTTGCGAAATGCTGTTCACATACCTGTAACATCAACTTATTTGTCATTAACTTGTCTGAATTTAAAAATTGATCATACGCAAACCATGTCCCCACTTATCGAATCAGTTGAGAGACATAAACACGGTATGCAGGTGATAATGGAATATTGTTCCATAAATAAAGAAAGGTTACAGTAGACAAGCCGAAGTCATACCGTTTGTCATAAAATTGAGTTCTTAGTTTAATTTGTTGTCAATGTTTATGATTAATTAAATATCCAAAATGTGAAGCAGATATGGAACACTGTGGTGTCTTTTATTTCAAGTTCACTGAGACTATATTAGTGTATACGTCACTAACACATCCACAACCAAAAAACCTGCAATACCACAACCTGAACATCAGACACCAGAAGAAAGTTATAATCATTTGTATACTTAATGATTTAGCTTTGACGGAAAATGACATCGATTACTTGTTTCATTATTTGATTGAATAATTTAAAACAGTCTATGAACCGATACATGCACCTGCCAGGCCTTGGGTCAATTGCATAGTAATGTAATGCATTACATTACCATCACTAGACCTTACCTAACGATATTTAGATTGGGTTCGATGTTATTTATAGTAAACTAGTAAACGAGATTGATCATTTTTCAAAACTGTAGTGTAAGATAGTCGGAAGTGAATAGAGAAGAAAACATTCATTGATTCATGATATCAATTTTGGAATGCCCAAATTTATTTTTGGCACGATGATGAAGAAATCAAATATTATATATACCTCAAAGGTACGGGCAGGTGAACATAATGTTTTATTTTTCTAGGTTGCTGTATCAAAAAGCATGATATCATTCGATCATATACACTGTAATAATGTAAATCATTATACTTTCTGTTAGCTTTTTTGTACATTTTCGATACTTACTATTTTCGCATAGTACAGTGTTCTGTATTATTACTAGTATTGCTATTTATTACTAGTATTGCTATTTATTTTGTGTGTCTTTACTTTTTGTCTTGTTAAAACTTTTCATTTAAAGTAAATCAAAGCAAATGCAGAAAAATAGTCGCCCAAGTCTCGTCTTGATCACAGTACGATGTTCAATTCCAGCGAACATGCTGCTCATTTGTCCACTGAACCTCTACACAGCTTTAAGATGAATTATTTATTTCAGCTAAAGTTTGCTACCAATGAATATAACTCCGTTATAAAGAAAACTTGTTCTAACATTCAGCTAACACAGAAATAGCCATTTTGATGATATGCACAAGTAAAATAACAAAATAATCGATATCTCGTCTAAAATAACCGCATTAATCAACTTTGAAAAGTTTAACAAATTTGGAGTACTTGCCCCTTGCTCCGTGGAAACGTCAAATACCAAACTTTGATTGATTTATTGATTGCGGTTTTACGCCGCTTTGGCAATATTTCAGCCATTTAACGGCAGCCAAACTTTGAAATTTTGGTAAAAATATATTGATAGCCAATAATATAATTACAGTAATGTTACATTTTGCATACACTATGACAGAATAGTTGTCAGAACAACGTTTTTTAGAGTTTGCAGGGCGAAATAAGGTCCATTCCCAATGCTAAAATGCAGGTATTTCCCCCCCAATTTTTGCTCAAATATTCCCAAATAATGCAAACATATCAAAGCAGGGTAGCCTTATTGTTTATAAATCTCCTTCAGAGGCCCACACAGTAAAGGTTTTGCCTCAAAATCTCCAAGTAATCGCAATGTATTTCTCTAATTATGTAAATGGGGTAAGTTCAAAGCCACAAGGAGTCCACTATTATACATGTACAGGGTGTACCTTAATGCACTGGTTTGATATTTTCCCATTTCTTTGTATGAAATGCTTTTTCCAATTTCAATCAAATATTGTTATTTTTCCCAATAGGAAAGGCCCAGGTCCTTGATATCTAGACTTTAAAAAATTGCAGAAATATAAATAAAATGAATATCAAATAAAATCACCAGACCCAGTATTGCTATGAAAACATTTGCGATAAATACTCTATCATTGGTACACCATTCGGTGTCATGAAAGGAAGTGGGTACCTCCGGGAAACACCAGCTGGATTGAAATACGATTTTGTAAGTAGAAATATACAAGGTAATGTTCTTGTTTTAAATGGAATTAAATGGTTTGGAAATGTGTTGGTCCAAATTGAAAATATTCTATGAACAAATGATATAATAACGAAACACCTCCATTGGATTATAATATTGACTTATATTGTGACTAAAGTAACACAAGCCTTGGCTGGATATTTTTCCTCTTTTAAATGTAATGAAATCATTTGGAAAAGTGTTGGTCCAAACTGAAAATATTTTATGAACACATGATATTACTTCAGCATGTTAGATATGTGATAGTTCATTGTCTCTTTTTCATCCTTCTCAAAATAAAAAAAAAAACCTGAATTTTCTTTCAATGTTACCATTTATCAATGTTGATTACTGTTCAATTCATCGAGTCCATGAGTGACCGAAGATATACAGCGCGGTTGTGCGCAGATCTTAAAAACAAAACCACATCTTTCAAACTAATGGGATACATTGTAATTCATCACTCAAAATATTCCATGAATTTGCTCAAATGTAAAATTGCACTAGGTTTATTAAAATCAAATTATCCTTTATAATCAGACTTATATATACCCTCACGCATAGCTCTTATCCTTAGACGAATTTGACTCCACTTTTTTGGCACACTGTTTTTCCCTATAATAGCTCTAAAACTTCATTGTTATTTCGGATTTTAAACATTTCGGTTGAGCATCACTGAAGAGACATTATTTGTCGAAATGCGCATCTGGTGCATCAAAATTGGTACCGTATAAGTTTTAAATTATGACCCTTGGGTCGAGGCCTCTGCTGGTGGACTGTTAGTCCCCGAGGGTCTCTATAGCCCAGTAGCTAAGTACTTCGTTACTAGCTTGAAAATACGGATATATATTTAATTGTTGTGATAAAATTTAGAAATTCATTTCAAAATCAAGGATTATCTCCTTCACGCATAGCTCTTATCCTTAGACGAATTTGACTCCACTTTTTGGCACACTGTTTTCCCCTATAATAGCTGTAAAACTTCATAGTTATTTCGGATTTCAAACATTTCGGTTGAGCATCACTGAAGAGATATTATTTGTCGAAATGCGCATCTGGTGCATCAAAATTTATACCGTATAAGTTTTACATTATTAAGAATCAAAGAGCTGTATCAACTGATCCACAATTTTTACAATAAAAAGTGATGAAAATTTCAGTCAATGCTTTAATGTATACATGCATACATGTATTTGAGGGAGAAGAGAGAAATTCATAAAATATACAATGTACTTTTAAAAAGAAGTCAAGAAAACTATCAATTTACAGCTGATATTAAACAGCCAGTTTAAGAAAGTTCTAACAGGAACAATTTGTTTAAATCTAAGAACGTTCTGTAACTACAATTTCCAAGTCAGCAGGACTTTCTGTTCCGAATACATTACGATGTTCACCGACGAAATTCGGTTTTACACCCTCTGGTAATGAAATGTGGAAGCGTTGTAGAAGATGCACACACATCATCAGGATTTCCGGTTTAGCCACAGACTCTCCTAGACATACCCTTCTTCCGGCAGAAAAAGGCAGCCAACTGTCAAGTTTTTTGGGATCCATTTTGCCGTTCTCGTCTAGGTATCGAAGTGGATTAAATTTCTCTGGATCTTTCCAGTAATTCGTATCCTGATGCAGAGCATAATGGTTGATTAAAACTACTGTGCCTTTGGGAACGTCATATCCACCTGTTACAAATCGAAAGAATCTACTTCTTACTCCCAATAAAACTTAATATAATGAATTCAGTTTACTATGAAAGCATGTTAGTATCAAATCAATTCTTTGATCTACATGTATATAGAAATATCAAAATCGATTTAAATATATATATCTAAAATACACCAGAGACACGTCTATGAATTGACGTTATCGACTATACATACCAACGTTGGTATCGCATATGGTAAGATGAGGAAGACCTAATGCCGCTATCACTCCTGCTCTCATTGTTTCGTATATACACGCCTCAGTGTAAGGTAAACTCTGTCTGTCCGCTATTGATGGACAACGTCTCCCTTTAAGGAAAATGCGGTTAATTCCAAAATAAACAAGAGGCCCATGGGCCTAGAATCGTTCTTCTGATACATTGTAGAACAGGCAAAAATTCTCACTATCCAAGATTCATCAATTAACAAAGTTTGATGATGTTAAGTCAAATAGTACCTGAAAATTTAAATGTAACTGTCCAAAAGTAGGTCACGGTGACCTACTTTTGGTCGATACACTCCAAAGACTCAAGATGCATCAACTGACAAAGTTTGATAATTGAAGTCAAATAGTATCTGAAATATTCAGATATAAACGTCAAATTCCAAAAGTAGGTCACAGTGACCTACTTTTTATGTCAACACACTCTGAAGACTCAAGACCCATCAACTGACAAAGTTTGATGATTGTAAGTCAAATAGTATCTGAAATATTCAAATATAGCCATCAAAATCCAAAAATAGGTCACGGTGACCTACTTTTTAGTCAACACACTCTGAAGACTCAACATACATCAACTGACAAAGTTTGATAATTGTAAGTCAAATAGTATCTGAAATATTAAAATATAGCTGTCAAATTCCTAAAGTAGGTCACGGTGACCTACTTTTTGATAAAAAAAAACTATGAAGACTCAAGATGCATCAACTGACAAAGTTTGATGATCCTAGCTTTCATAGTGTCCAAAATATGCATCTAAATTTGAAAATGTGAAAATTGAATGTCTGCAAAATTCAAAGAGTAGGTCATTGTGACCTCCTTTTTTTTTTATAAATATGTTTTGAGGCCTCTAGACGCACTATCTTACAAGGTTTGATGATTCTAAACCTCTCGGTATCTGAAATAACAACCTAAAATGTATTCATAAATGATTAGCCATAAAATTCAGAAAGTAGGTGATGGTGACATACTTTTCACATGACGCACTTCTAGGGTTCCATGATCCATCAACTGACAACCATTGATTATCATAGGCTCAAAAGTGTCCAAGATATGCATCAAAATCCATTTAATAATAATTACCTGCGAAATTCAAAAAGTAGGTCACCATGACCTACTTTTGAGACAACATCATATTAGGTCCTAAGATGCATCAACTGACAAAATTTGATGATCCTAGTCCTTATACTAAGCAAAATATCAAAGTTTTAACAAAACAAAATTTAAGGTCAACTTTGAAGTGACCTTGAGACTACACCCTTTGCCCCATGATAATGCCTTGAACAATATTTTATCTACAACCTATCCTCATCCGTATGCATAAGTTTGGTGATAATTTGCCCAGTGGTTCTTCAGAAGAAGATTTTTTAGCAACCACTACTTTTATTTGCATTTTCCTAATTATATCCCCTTGTTAAAGGGTCACAACCCTAGTTTTAGTACAAATGAAAACCCTTGGGCCAAGGATACCCTGTGACAAATTTGACAAAAATTGGCGAAGAGGTTTTTAAGATATACATGTAGCCCTTTTTCCAAAAGGTTGACGCACACCGCACGCCAGACATATGGCCATATGATTAGCTCTTTGAGCCTTCGGCTCAGAAGAGCTAAAAATTGTGTGGATAGATTTTGAAATATGAAACGGTGAACATAACAAACAGTGATCAATCTCATGATAACTCTCACAAAGAATACAACATTAGGAGTAAGCTTAGGGCAAACACGGACCCATGGACATACCAGGGGTGGGAAAAAGTGTCTAAAATGAGCTGAGTGAGCAGGACCCATGAACACACCAGGGGTGGGAAAAAAGTGCCTAAAAGAAACTGAGTGAGCACCCCCTGTTGATTGGTTACACCCGTCGTGAGCACTATATCTCCATCGGGTAAAAGGAGTAATCTGTAGTCAAACTCAGTGTGCAAAGACCGGTCTATCAATTGGTATGAACCCAATGACAGGTTATAATGGTGAATTAGATCGTTATAAGGATAATAAAATTTGCGAAAAGCTGACTTCAAAGGAACCTCTTGAAATCCTTGTAGTATATTAGGGGAAGTTAATCATTTTGGGGTAATAATCTTGCCATGCATTAAGTATCATAACCGCGGTATTCTTAAAGCAGATGGCCCTCTTTCTGACTTTAAACAGTTCACCAGAAATGAGCGTATAGTTGCCAGATGTGCGCGCGATATACTCTCTCTCTCTCTCGCTCTCGCTACTGTGTTATGACAGTATAGAATATGTGAAATGAAGTCGCATTCATTTTGAACTTTTCTAGCCTGATATATTTTGAGCTGTCTAAACTTGTGCATTCAACAAACCCTTCTGATCCTGATAAAGCAATCTAAGGAATATATTTTTAGTCAATAAAAGCGAGTAATCCACCGTAGAACTGACCCATAAGAATCTTCACAGTCCGAGGCTTCTTTTAATCAAGCATTTTGTCTTTTGGCACGTCATTGGTCATTTTCCACGAACCATTGTCCAATAACATTTTGTATAACAAAGCATGTGTACAAAACAACCTCGGATTTTACGTATTTCACATTTGGGTGGATTTCTCGTTCCTTTGAGCTGCAGAGTGTTCACCCGGATCTGTGGGGTCAGTTATTTATTCAAGAACTGATGAAAACTAACGACTTGTGAAATGAATACAGGTAATTATACATTAAGAATTTTAGATATTGATTTAATAGAGAAATAAATGCATTTTATACCTATATTTTGTTCGATTTCCTTTTGGCATTTGGCCTGTATTTCTGGAAGTCCAGATATGAAACATAGGAACCACTCTAGTGTTATTCTGGTTGTGTCTACACCGGCTGCAACAACATACAGAGATGACATTAACAATTCTATTCACAGAACTGAAACCTGTATGTATGCAATTATACTTGAAATGTTAATGATAAAAATATTTTCAATATCGAATTCATTCTAACAACGTATGGCTAATCGAAATCTGAATTTCTGATACAACTTTTTATCTCTATTTCAAAATATGCTAATACACAATAAGCGTACATTGTAGATGGTCAATTTATGAATAATATTTCAGAAATAAAAAAGTAGTATTACATTCCTGTATATTTACATATGTTAATTGTAACTTACCAAAAAATATGTCGGATATAGTCTGTAACAGGTAGGTGTCTGTTAACTTCTGCAGGGATTCTTCATCGCCTGTCCGTTCTACCTCAGATCTCGCCATCAGCAGATGGTCAGTCAGGTCACGGATGTTGTCTTTTAAAATAAAAGAAAAGATTATTTGATTAATTGATTTATTGATCATGATTTATTACGTACACTTCATTATTACATTTTATTTGAAGAATTCTTCTTTACATGATACGGATAAAATCCTTCCTGATAAAATATATTTATATAACGGTATGCATGTACCAAGGAAATGTCATTATATGTATTTATATCCATCCTCTTCATGGGGAGACATATTGTTTTTCTACTTTCTGTCCATCTGTCAGTCTGTCCAACCATCTCTTTGTAACAAAATCTTGTGAACGCTTCTTCTCTTTTAATGTGGTTTCTCGGATAGACTTGATACTTTGTACAATACTTCATTGCCATTTGTAGATGTGAACATTGTCAAGATGTGAGGATCCAATTATTTTCATAAAAGTTATCGTGGATCTAAGGGGGTGGAGGATGTAAGATAGCTTGTGAACACTTCTCCAATATAGCTTATCCGATAGACTTGAAACTTTGTACAATGCTTCAATGCCATTTGTAAATTTGCATATCGTCGGAACGTGAGGATCTAATTATTTTCCTAAAAGTTATAGTGAATCTATTGATTGACTGTTTTTACATCCCGTCGAGAATTGTTCACTCATATTGAGACGTCACCAGCTGTAGGTGAAGTACCACACAGACCTATGCTTAGCTCTCAGGGACGTACCAGTGAGGGTTCTTTATCGCGCCAACGCCTGTCGCGACATAGGACCTCCGTTTTAAGGTCATATCCAAAAGACCCGTGATTCTAACTTCTAAATGCCGAACATTTGGTGAAGGAGCAGTCATTACCTATTTTAAAGTCTTACGTTTGACGCGGCCATGGCACGAGAGGGGCTCTAAGTCACGACCTTCCGGTTACGAAGCAAACAAAATATAGTGGATCTAAGAGGGGTGAAGGATGTAGAATAACTTGTGATCACTTCTCCAATATTACTTATCGGTTTGAACAATACTTCATTATCATGAAATATTGACAGTGTTTTGAACAAGAGATCTAAAATATTTTCCTACAATTTACAGTGGATCAAAGAAGAGTGATTTGTAGCTCACTTTTTTCATGTTCACTTTCCTACTGGTATTTCAGCATAACAGTAATTATTTTGTAGCATGAAAGGTGAAGATAACGAACAGCGATCAATCTCATAACTCTCACAAGCAACACAAAACAGAGAGTTGGGCAAACACTGACCCCTGGACACACCAGAGGTGGGATCAGGTGGTTAGGAGCAGTACGCATCCTCCGTCGACCGGTCACACCCGCCATGAGCCCAGATCTTGATCAGGGGTTATCCCTAGTCAAACTCAGTGTGCCAAGAATGGTCTAAAAATCGATATGAAACACGTCAAACAGCATTTGACCCAATGATAGGTTGTATTGGCAAACTATATTGTTATAACGACCATAGAAGTTGTGAAATGCTGACTATAAACCTTGAATCCCCTTGCACCATCAACATGTTTCTCAGTAGCCTGCCTCGATTTAAAAACTGACCATACGCAGAATAAGCGCTTGCGTATCGAATCAGTTGATAGATATAAACACCATATGCAGGTGATAAAGGAATTTTGCTCAATAAAAATGGGAAGTTGACAATGGAGAGGCTGAAATCATCCCGTTTGTTATAAAGTTGAGTTGTTAGTTGGCTGTTAGTATCTACTTTCAATAAAATATCTAAGTATAAAGCAGAAGTGGACGACTCTGTGGTGTCTTTTATTTCGAGTTCACATGGATATATCGAATGGACATACGAGTGAAAGCTATTATTGGTGATAGGTAAAACATCGTTGATATATTTAAATGTCGAATTAAAGGCCGCAGCAAGAGATATTTTCTTCTCACGTAGAAGTTTTTGAATAAATTCTGATTCATAGGAATACAAGTCAGCTAACAAAGGAGCATAATTCGTGCCCATGGAAATTCCAACAGACTGTTGGAAGACCTGATCACCAAAGACCACGAAGATATTGTCAATGAGGAACTCCAGCATATTGTTTATTTCAACTCCAGAGTACTTGTGCATGGAATCAGAGTGTTGGTTAACAAAGTAATATTTTGGATGACTGATCACTAGATATGAATATTTCCGTTTTCCTTTTCGTTGAAAGGTGAAGATAACGAACAGTGATCAATCTCATAACTTCTATAAGCAATACAAGATAGAGAGTTGGGCAAACGCGAACCCTGGATATACCAGAGGCGGGATCAGGTGCCTAGGAGGAGTAAGCATATTCCGTCAACCGGACACAATTTATCGTGAGGAATGGTCGTGTAAAGTGTTGAAAAGTCATACGTTTTGATGTTGTTGATTTGAAAAAAGGTGTTGCGATTTCAGGTTTACTAAAAGTTCTTTAGAGTTTTTTAGAATCAATATTTGATTTACACCACTTATGGCATATGTAGTCGCACAGTGAATTTAAAGTTTCTCCTTCACAGATGTTAATAATTTCGTGAGGAGCAAAGATAGGGGCTTGGTAGAGCACTTACTGGATCCAACAATGTATCTTTGTTTGTAGGTTTTTTTATGTAGTTTAGGAATCCAGTATATGTGCGGTAACTCCTATTAATCTGACCCATTGACTGGGATATTAAATGTGTCTAAAACCGAAGCAGTTTTGAAGAATTTCATCTTTTGAAAAGGAGGTTGGAATATGAGTACGATTACCAAAAGTGGAATTAAAACCAAGTTCGTTTAAAATACAATTATCACCTGCATATGGTGTTTATATATCTCAACTGATTCGATATGCAAGAGCTTGTTCTGGGTATAGTCAGTTTTTAAATCGAGGTAAGCTACTGACAAACAAGTTGATGGTACAGAGATTTCAACAGTCTCGATTGAAGTCAGCATTTCGCAAATTATGTGGTCGTTATAACGATCTAGTTCGTCAATACAACCTCGCATTGGGTCAAATGCTGTCTGACGTGTTTCATACCGATTGTTAAGCCGTTCTTGGCACACTGATTTGACTGCGGATAACTCCGTTTACCTGATCAGGATATGGGGCTCACGGCGGGTGTGACCGGTCAACAGGGGATGCTTACTCCTCCTAGGCACCTGATCCCACCTCTGGTGTGTCCAGGGGTCCGTGTTTGCCCAACTATCTATTTTGTATTGCTTGTAGGGGTTGAGATTGATCACTGTTCGTTATCTTCACCTTACACACATGATAATAATGAGCCTTACATACAAACAAGGACAATACATGCATTTTATATATATATATATGTGTGTGTGTGTGTGTGTGTGTGTGTGTGTGTGTGTGTGTGTGTGTGTGTGTGTGTGTGTGTGAAAAATTGCCTCAGTATCCGGTAATCAATAGGTAAAATATTAAATAAAATATGACAACACGTTGTAAAACCTAAGCGCTATCATTTTTAAAATTCTTCAGACGTTTTACATTATGAAAACAAATTATCTTAAAAATGAAAGCGCTTAATTTGTTAAAATTCTACTGACGAACCCTATAGATAAAAGTTTGAGTATTGGATTTTATTTTTTGACTTTATATATATATATATAAATATATATATATATATATATATATATATATATACATTTGTAAGACTCTTAAGTGCGATGGTCGCTCCAAAGTGCGATGGTCACGCCAAAGTGCGATGATCTGCGCCAAAGTGCGATGGTTTGTTAACGTTACGGACGCTGAAGTGCGATGGTCACACCAAAGTCCGATGGTGCAGGGTTCAGTAACATTTGTGACGGCACATCATTGTGACGTCATTCTTAACGTCTTTCAAAATAAAACAAAAGAAATGCAACATCAGTTTGCCTTAAAGTGCTGACACCAACTTCTTCGGGATGTATTCGAGGAAGGCGAGGGTGATTAAGATTGACATGGACGACAGCAACGGCAAGGTTTACACTGTTGAGGATTGTAAGAACGGCAAACTTGTACATTTGTTGTCGATCTATCTACTTCATCCAGACATTCGTTAATTCACGATCATTTATTACTTGTGATGTACACGTAATAAATTCCTGGGAGTATGCAAAATTCTATATGATTTCGCGTTGGAAAATGTCGTGTTTAATAACACGACAACTAAATGGTAATGAAATAAGTCCTTATCCTTATTTTTTGTGCATGGATTTTGCACTGATATTTTGGTGAAACAACACACGGTTGGTACAGTCTATACCAAAACACTGTCGTTTACAACCCAAGGACTTCGGCGTGTCACTCCATCCCACTTTGGCGCATTAGTATGCACCATCAGACTTTGTCGTGTCGACACCATCGCATTATGACGCATTCGTATCACACCATCGCACTTCAAAGGCGCTCAGTCCATCGGCCTTTGGCGCATGAGTGTGGACCATCGCACTTTGGCGTGTCACACCATCGGGGTTTGGCAAGACATCGCACTTTGGCATGACCATCGCACTTTGGAGTCCTACATGTGTATATATATATATATATATATATATATATATATATATATATATATATATATACACACAAAGGAACTGATCATTGATTATTATGTGATCATTTTGGATTTTATTCTTTTAAACTATTTAACAACTGTGCCGATTTCTTCTATTCATTTTTGACATTATATATTATAAGACTCTCTTATGAGTAGCCATGAAATATAAGGTGATTCCACCCAAGGGTTGCAAAAAAAGCTGTGAAACCCGAGGCTTTGCCGAGGGTTTTACTGCTTTTTTGCAACCCCGAGGGTGGAATCACCTTAATATTTCATGGCAACTCATAAGAGAGTATTTTTCTCTCATATTTCTAGATTTTCCGTTTTCCTTGTGCCTAGCGACGCCATTTTGAGAAATTCCCAATTAATTAATTTTTCGTTGTACATTAAAAATAATTCTACGACTCTCATTTTGGCAACTACGTTGCCGACAAAAAATCGGCCAACGAGTGTATGTGAATTGTATTAGAGTTATTCCTCTTTGAATAAATCAATAATCAGGGTGATGCGTGACGTTAACTCGACAGTCCATCAGCGCGAAACATTTTGACAGACCTAATCAGAATACGAATCCACAACTGCACGATTTTTTCTTAGAGAAGCATTGATATTGATATTAATTGAGCAGTTATTTAATGACGAGTGTGTGAAGAGAGATTCCAAGTGGTTTTTGTTGATGGATATAATTATGGACATGGATAGACTTTCGTTTTCCACGCATGCAAGAACTCGAGTCTCATGGACATTGAAGACACTTATTTCACCTGAGACACGGACAGTAGACGTTGACAGAGTGAATGTGGAGGTAGGCCTAGAAGTAATAGACCGTGTGGGCTGGGTTTCTGTGAACTGGCCTAATGCACAGGATGACATAGGTGTATGGGGAATTTGTGACTATTGTTGAGTGTGTGGTAATTGTTCAAGGAATGTGTATTTTTGTGTCCGTTCACATACACCTGGAGATTATCAGGGACATTACAATCTGTCATTTTTTGTACAAGAGCTTTGCAGACGCTAGTGTTCGTCAATCGAGGCGAGGTAAGTTGCAAGCTAGTTGTGTATTGATTATGACGTCACGGGATATGTAAGATAAACGTCACGTGATATGAAAGATAGAAATATCTTACATACCTTTCTTTCATAGAATATCTGTATATCATATACCTAGTAGTATATCAGCCCTGATACACCTATCTTGGCTAGGGTGAGACAGCTGCAAGTAGGTAGGGCTGTCTCGCCCTAAGGGCCGAGATATATAGAATATCACACTCTAATGTTGATCTCGGACCTGGGATTGGCCCCGAGATCACTCGAGGGGCAATCCCAGGTCCGAGATCAACATTAGAGTGTGATATTGTTTATATCATATACCTAAAACACAACAAGTTGATAAACATTTTTTTTTAAATGGGGGTGGGGGGGGGGGGGTGGGGGGGGGGGGTCATTAACCCAAACATAAATACATGGTATACTGTACAACGATATTTGACTATTTCATTCCTTCAGAGAGTTTACTTTAATGGTTACGTTTCCAGTACTATTGACATTGTGAAACATGCTAAAGTCTGGGTTTTGTAGCTTTATTCCATTGCTGATTTTTATTTATTTTTTCGGATTTACCAAACTCGCCCGTTTTCAATATTTCATATAATTTGTAAGAGTTGTAGAACTTTGTTTACGTGGCGTCATCGTATGAACGGGAATGTTTACAGATCTGATGCTGCTATTTCTTTGCTTAAGGAATGTTACCTTATACTGAAGTAAGTTTTTTTTTTACCGTTTCCCATCTGTTTAGCATCTATAAGTCGTTGAAATACGTCGGAAGATAATGGTTCTACTTTTCTCGTTTTATTGCCAAGTCCTCGGGATTTTAGATTTCAGAAATCGTTTTAAAACAGTTTTCTACATCAAAATTGCTGTAAATTAACATTTTATCTCCATTAGGACCGGGGATTTCTGAAAATGCTTCAGTATCACCCTCCATAATCCTCCTACTGTTTTCTGTCACCTAGAACGTTGATTGTGTTGAAATGAAGTTAAACGTGTTATTGTTCTAAATAAACAATTGTTACTTGGGTTACCCCCCTTTGCTTAGATACTCGCTACAATTTAGCGCTGTTTTCAAAAACGTTTTTATTTAATTTTTCTGCTTAAATTAAATTTTGTCGTGGAAGAAAGTATTATATATGAAAAAAATTGTGTCTAACATCATTTTTTCATGTAGTTATGTTAGATTTCAAAAGATTAAAGAAGAAATAGCCATTTGAAATTTGAGGGCGAGACAGCCCCTTGACAACGGGCCGAGACAGAGATATCTCGGCCCTTAGGGCGAGACAGCCCTACCTACTTGCAGCTGTCTCACCCTAGCCAAGATAGGTGTATCAGGGCTGATACACTACTAAGTATATGATATATATCTGTCTCGGCCCGTTGTCAAGGGGCTGTCTCGCCCTCAAATTTCAAATGGCTATTTCTTCTTTAATCTTTTGAAATCTAACATAACTACATGAAAAAATGATGTTAGACACAATTTTTTTTTCAAATATAATACTTTCTTCCACGACAAAATTTTAATTTAAGCAGAAAAATTAAATAAAAACGTTTTCAAAAACAGCGCTAAATTGTAGCGAGTATCTAAGCAAAGGGGGGTAACCCAAGTAACAATTGTTTATTTAGAACAATAACACGTTTAACTTCATTTCAAAACAATCAACGTTCTAGGCGACAGATAACAGTAGGAGGATTATGGAGGGTGATACTGAAGCATTTTCAGAAATTCCCGGTCCTAATGAACGATTTCTGAAATCTAAAATCCCGAGGAATTAATTGGCAATAAAACGAGAAAAGCAAAACCAATATCTTCCGACGTTTTTCAACGACTTATAGATGCTAAACAGATGGGAAACGGTAAAAAAAAAAAACTTACTTCAGTATAAGGTAACATTCCCTAAGCAAATAAATAGCAGCATCAAATCTGTAAACATTCCCTTTCATACGATGACGCCACGTAAACAAAGTTCTACAACTCTTACAAATTATATGAAATAATGAAAACGGGCGAGTTTGGTAAATCCGAAAAAAGAAATAAAAATAATTCACTTATTTCCAATTTTAGTATTCATTAGCAAGCCCCTAGGAGCTGCTTAATAGTATATACATGTACATGAACAGCACAGCGATAGATATGACGAGTTTCTCAGTCAAGCAGTTCAGTTAATTGAAACGTCCAGATTCTAGACCACATGAGGGGATGTCCATGATTATTGTGACCAGCAATGGAATAAAGCTACAAAACCCAGACTTTAGCATGTTTCACAATGCCAATAGTACTGGAAACATAATCATTAAAGTAAACTCACTGAAGGAATGAAATAGTCAAATATCGTTGTACAGTATACCATGTATTTATGTTTGGGTCAATACCCCCCCCCCCCTCATTTTAAAAAAAATGTTTATCAACTTGTTGTGTTTTAAGTATATGATATAAACAATATCGGGCCGAGATCAACTCTCGGGGCCAATTCCAGGTCCGAGATCAACATTAGAGTGTGATATTCTATATATCTTACATACGTAGATATGAGAGAAATATATTTATAGGTTATAGACTTTGTATGGGAAAATATGACGACCGAGTTTTTTTGGCGCGTACACGGACCGAGCTTGCGAGGTCCGTTCGCGACAAAAAACGAGGTCGTCATATTTCCCATACAAAGTCTATAACCTTTTTATTATATACTTTCAATTTCATTTAGAAACCAACAATAATTTTATTTTTAACAATAACTTTATCGGTTTAACTGAGTAAAATATGGAAAAACACCAAAAAAATTGAAAATTAACGGCGTAGAAATTTGATTGTGACGTAATGTTTGCGGGCCGGAATGTTTCCGGGCATATATCGTGTGATATATGCCCGCAAACTTTTAAAGAAAAAAGAAGAGATGAAATTGAAAGTATATAATAAATATATATATATATATATATAGAGAGAGAGAGAGAGAGAGAGAGAGAGAGAGAGAGAGAGAGAGAGAGCATATACAGCAATGATATTGATCACATCAAAGTTGAATCCTTTCTCTGTCGTTTTCTTCAATGCATAAAGTGCACATCATAATGCCTATGTTCCTGCTCATGCTTTCTCCTCCATACCATGCGGTACATTAAGGGGAGGAGGGTGTAATTTGGAACACTTTCAATTTGGGAAGCTGGGGAGACCTTTGTTTTTAACAAAAACAAATTATATTCTAATTATTGTAAATATGAAATCAAGCAGTTTTGTGGGGTTTTAAAATTGTTCATTATTTATTTTATGACTGTGAAATTAAGTCATTCGCGAAAACACGACAATACAAAACGACAATGCAACAAAACACGCCAAAAAGCCCACGAAAATAAGTGATTTTACATAACTTACTGGCATCAAATGTCTCCTTGTGTTCCTCTAACTTCCTGTAGAGAAAATCAAAAGCTTTGTCGACTGCTTTCTTTATGATGGTGTAACGTTTAGACGGATATACATCCTTTAGGAATGGCAACAAATCCTCTCGGATACCATTTTCCATAGTTTTGTTCACCAAGTCTTTCTCTCTTATCAGAAACTCAACTTCTGGATCACCTATGTCCTTCCTTTTAAGAAACAAAAGCATTTTATTCCATTATTTACAAACACGAATAACAATATACTAGTCGTTTTATGAACACAGAATGTAGTAAGATCCCATACGTTTGCTAAATGCTGCGTCTTTCCTTTTTGGGAGTTGAATTTTGTTCAACTTTCCTAGGCCATCACGCACTGCATGCATTAATATATTGTAATCGTTTTATGTGAAAGAACGCATGTCCCAGAGAATGTTCTCCAAACAATATAATCCTAATTCAAAAACTAAAACTTAAAGGAAAAAGAGCTTCTTTCAAACTATGAGCACAATATAAATATATATGTTCGTTTTACAAAATGATAGGGAAAAGATTCACATGAGGTTTTTTTTTATATTTGTAAACGAGCATCGCATGCTAGGCGCTATATAAACGAGTTTATTGTTGATTAGAGAGATTGGATGCTAGGCGCTATATAGACGAGTTTATTGTTGATTAGAGAGAGGTTGCACGCTAGGCGCTATAAAGACGAGTTTATTGTTGATTAGAGAGAGGTTGCACGCTAGACGCTATATAGACGAGTTTATTGTTGATTAAAGAGAGGTTGCACGCTAGGCGCTATATAGACGAGTTTATTGTTGATTAGAGAGGTTGCATGCTAGGCGCTATATAGACGAGTTTATTGTTGATTAGAGAGAGGTTGCAAGGTAGGCGCTATATAGACGAGTTTATTGTTGATTAGAGAGGTTGCAAGCTAGGCGCTATATAGACGAGTTTATTGTTGATTAGAGAGAGGTTACAAGCTAGGCGCTATATAGACGAGTTTATTGTTGATTAGAGAGGTTGCATGCTAGGCGCTATTTAGACGAGTTTATTGTTGATTAGAGAGAGGTTGCACGCTATGCGCTATATAGACGAATTTATTGTTGATTAGAGAGAGGTTGCAAGCTAGGCGCTATATAGACGAGTTTATTGTTGATTAGAGAGAGGTTGCAAGCTAGGCGCTATATAGACGAGTTTATTGTTGATTAGAGAGAGGTTGCACGCTAGGCGCTATATAGACCAGTTTATTGTTGATTAGAGAGAGGTTGCACGCTAGGCGCTATATAGACGAATTTATTGTTGATTAGAGAGAGGATGAAGGTTAAGACAAACTCTGTAACATACCCGAGTCTCTGCATAAAGTAACTAATGTTAAATGCGCAAAGTCAGTGAAAATAAATGTTTCAAAGAAGTTCAACTCCCAAGAGTTCTGTACCTCGATTTTTGTATACAAACCCATCCTTTTTTCTATCCATTATGACTTTCGAACCGTTAGCGTGATCAGAGGGATATCGCGGGATAGTTTTGTCATATCAGAGGTTATAGGTTTTAATATGAATGGATGCTACTTTACTCTTAAACCCATATTACACCAACTCTTAAAGCATATTCTAAAACTGATAGGATAAAGAATTCCTGAACAGCTTTGAAATAATATCTATTAGGTACAAAGTGTTTTTAAAAGCTGTAGACTTTGATGTAGACTTTGAAATAGGAGTACATACAATGAAGGATCTTTGTAAATATACAGGTATATACGAATAGTCTTCTAATTCTAATAACTCCATGCGGTACAGCAGCGAATTCACCGACATTCCTAAGGTTATGAAGATTTAATAGTAATTCCACTGGAAAGCAGTATGTCAAAAACACACTTAATCATTAATTTAAAACCATGTAGATTAAAACTTACTTTTCTCCAAAGCAGAGTGTGTATAGTTGGTAGAAGACTATGTTGTCTAGGTGAGACTTGGGTTCAAATGGCCCTTTCTCTGCTGCCATCATGTTCATCACTTTTGTCATGTTATCTTGTGTGAGTTTCTCCAAAAGGTCGCCTTGTAGGTAATTTCTGGAATAGATAGACATTACTGTAAATCACGTATTTCTGGAATAGATAGACATTACTGTAAATCACGTATTTCCGAAATAGATAGACATTACTGTAAATCACGTATTTCTGAAATAGATAGACATTGCTGTAAATCACGTATTTCCGAAATAGATACACATTACTGTAAATCACGTATTTCTGAAATAGATAGACATGACTGTAAATCACGTATTACTAAAAATAGATAGACATTACTGTAAATCACGTATTTCTGGAATAGATAGACATTACTGTAAATCACGTATTTCTGAAATAGATAGACATGACTGTAAATCACGTATTTCTGAAATAGATGGACATTACTGTAAATCACGTATTTCTGAAATAGATAGACATTACTGTAAATCACGTATTTCTGAAATAGATAGACATGACTGTAAATCACGTATTTCTGAAATAGATAGACATTACTGTAAATCACGTATTTCTGAAATAGATAGACATTAATGTAAATCACGTATTTGTGAAATAGATGGCCATTACTGTAAATCACGTATTTCTGACATAGATAGACATTACTGTAAATCACGTATATCTCGAAAGACTTTGATTCAGCGACCTTTTCTTTTTCGAATTTATCTGCAAAACATATCGAGTTTTGCGAACGTTCTCTCTCTCACACGGATCTGCAGGTAGCGAGTTGAATACACTGACAGGGTTGTAGCAGAAGTAAATAGATAGAAGATAGTTATATCTATGTATGCACAAAAATCACACTATTCCATTTTTCTTTAGTCAAAACAATACAGAAATTGCTATAATGCTGTTTTCTTTCTCCAAGACAAAGTTGATTGCAATCTAATCAAAATTAGATCTTCCATCCGCTCCCCAGTTTTCGATCACGCGTGATCGAAGACTGGGGAGCGGATGGAAGATCTAATTTTAATTATATTGAGTTGATTGGTACATGAAATTATCAGTGAAATTACGTTTCATCAAAAATTATTAATGAATTAGTATAAATTAGGTAAATGGCATGGTCTCAGCAACATTATTATATTGTTGAAAATAGGTCTTTGAGTGGCCTACATATAAATGATGCATGTACCTGAGAGCTTTCGTAGCTATCCGTCTGTGATACTGCCACATGGGGGAGTACGTAGCCAGAGCAATGTCCTTATATCCCTCAGAGAGGAGAGAAACTGAAAGTCAATAGATAAAGCATTGATTCTACAGAATTCTCAATACTCTACATCACAGGCAATAACTCTACATCTGTCTGAAGTTTTACACTGAACATTCACCCACAAAATGTAAAAATATGGACCTCATGAACATGCAGGATAAAAATTAGAAGTGTAGAAGGTCTTTCGCTCTTGTTTTGACAATAGTAAGTACTTACACGTTGTGGAGGATGGCCTTCCTGCAAAATCAGCTTTCTTCTTTACTATTGCCTCCATCACAACTTCATAATTGTTTAAAATCACAAACGGAACGTGACCTATGTAATTAAAATACATTATATTGAAAATATGGAAGACATCCCATCCAGATTTTACGAATGTGTAATAAAAATAACTAAAATGACAGGATCCATATCCTACATCTATAACACAGTAGCATATATTATAACAGAGTATAAGGATTTTGACAGTACAATATCATTTATTTCATTCTTTTAAAAAAGACTTACCAAACGACAAGCGAAATACTGGGCCGTATTTCTTGGACAGTTTGAGAAGTACTCTGTGCAATAACGGTTTGGAATACACTGTGACCAAAAAAAAAACAAAAAAACCACGAGAGTAAGAGCATACGAAGTGGGATTTTCAGCGTTTCATAGGGTACTGTAGGTTCCGTAAACATTTCTTGAAAAAGAATTCCGCACGATCTGTGTTGTGTGTTTTAAAAACAAATTGTGTGCGGATAGATACACGTATATTGTACTTATAACAGATTCAATATAAAACACATATTGTACTTATAACAGATTCAATATAAAGTATCTCAAAACTTCAATTTCACGAGTTCATTGAATTGTAATGTGAAGTAATGAAAGCCTCAGAAAATAAAAACCGGACCAATTGTAGTATAAACATGTACATTCATCATTACAACTTGAATCTTTCAGTGAAAGTTTGATTTTCAGTACAAGAGAATCGAAGTGTACTAATAATTATGCACACCTTCACAGCATTTATCAATTCAATGAACCTATAATTCTAGAAGGGTGGAATTACCTTAATAGTATTGTACATACAATTATAGTGTTTCTAAATGTATACGTTGCGTAAAATTCCAAGAATTGAATATTCGATCAAGTACCTTCATAGTTGCCGACTAGAGGGAAAGACCACGGTCCCGGGGGTAGTCGATAGAGGAACCATTTTCTCATGTAGTATACCAAGAGCCCAACGACAAAAGCAACGAGGACCGTCTGTGCGTTCACAATTGACAGTCCCAGCATCTTCCTGATTCAACAAAAGAACATTACGATGTTGCTTCGTCACATGTCTAAACATTGATATCTCTCTCTCTCTCTCTCTCTCTCTCTCTCTCTCTCTCTCTCTCTCATTCATTTCCATTCTCAATGATCGTGTAGCGTGTCACGAATTCCATTGTGATCAAAGCAAGTTTTTTTTTTTTACTTGCCTTCGAGTAGATGGTCGAGCGGTCTAGCGCGCAGATCGGTAAAGTTGGCTACTAGTAACCAGCTACTAGTAACTGGCTACTTAAAAAGAGAAAAGTTGGCTACTAGTAGCCAGCTACTTGAACCAGGAAAAGTTAGCTACTAGTAGCCAGTTACTAGTAGCCAGCTACTAAAAGTATGAAAAGTTAGCTACTCGTAGCCAGCTACTACAAAATATAAAAGTTATAATTACTGATAGCTCGCTACCAGATAAAAGTTAATGAGTTTGAAAATTATTATCTATCAGATTTATTTCTAAAGAGGACGAGGAGTCGTATGAAATTTCATGCTCAATTATCCCCAATTACATAACATTGCAATGCAAAATATGAATAAACTTTTTCAACTGAGTGTTTACTTTAAAAGTGATACGGATTGAATTCAGACCTTCAATCATTTGATACACCATCCATTTTGAGATATCTGCTACTTTTACAATTTGATTCGAGTTACCCTGAAATTTCAACATAAGTGTGAATACCGTAAGAAACTTTATGTTTGACTTTATGTTTGTATTAGATATCTGACGAATTTACGACTATACATATGGCAAGAAGTGATAGATGGTGTTTTGGTACTCCACGAATTTTCAGATATCGCTCTTTAGGAAATCAGTTACTTATACATTTTGATTATCGGTACAATGAAATTTCAAGATCCGTGTGAATACCTTAAGGAACTCCGTCTTTATATCATAAATTTAACTAACTTACAACGATACGTATGGCAAGTAGTGATATTGGGTATCGTGATATGTCATCAATTTTCAGATATCACGCTTAAGGAAGTCAGCTACATATACCTTTTGATGGCAGGTAAACTGAAATTTCAAGTTTTTCGCAAATATCTTAAGGAACTCTGAGTTTGTATTAGATATCTGACGAATTTACAATTATCAAAGTGAAGAAGAGTGATATTAGGTATCTTGACATGCCATAAATTTCCAGATATCACGCTTAAGGAAGTCAGCTACTTATACCTTTTGATTCCTGGTATCCTGAAATTTCACGTTTTTCATAAATATCTTAAAGAACCCTGTGCTTGTATTAGATATCTGACGAGTTTACAACTATCCATGTGAAGTGGAGTGGTACTAGGTATCTTGATATGCCATTAATTTTGAGATACCACGCTTAAGGAAGTCAACTACTTATACCTTTTGATTGCAGGTAACCTGAAAATTAAAGTTTTTAGAAAATATATTAAGGAACTCCGTCTTTGTTTGAAATATCTGATTAATTTACCAATGCACATATGACAAAATCTGATACTAGGTATCTTGATATGCCATCATTTTTCAGATATCACGCTTAAGGAAGTCAGCTACATACACCTTTTGATGGCAGGTAAACTGAAATTTCAAGTTTTTCGCAAATATCTTAAGGAACTCTGTATTTGTATTAGATATCTGACTAATTTACAACTACCCACGTGAAGTGGTGTGATATTAGATATCTTGATATGCCAACAATTTTCGGATATCATACTTAACGAAGTCAGCTACTTATACCTTTTGATTCCTGGTAACCTGAAATTTCAAGTTTTCCGTAGATATCTTAAAGAACGCCTTGTTTGTATTAGATATCTGACTAATTTACAACTATCCATGTGAAGTGGAAGGGTATTAGATATCTTGATATGCCATCAATTTTCAGATATCACCCTTAAGGAAGTCAGCTACTTATACCCTTTAATTGCAGGTAACATGAAATTTCAAGTTTTATATCAATATTTTAAGGAACTCCTTGTTTGTATTAGATATCTGACGAATTTACAATTATCAAAGTGAAGAAGAATGATATTAGGTATCTTGACATGCCATAAATTTCCAGATATCACGCTTAAGGAAGTCAGCTACTTATACCTTTTGATTCCTGGTAACCTGAAATTTCACGTTTTTCATAAATATCTTAAAGAACTCTGTGTTTGTTTTAGATATCTGACTAGTTTACAACTATCCATGTGAAGTGGAGTGATATTTAGTATCTTAATATGCCATCAAATTTTAGATATCACGCTTAAGGAAGTCAGCTACTTATACCTTTTGATTGCAGGTAAACTCAAATTTCAAGTTGTTAGAAGATAGTTTAAGGAGCTCCTTGTTTGTTTTAGATATCTGATTAATTTACCAATGCACACATGACAAGATGTGATATTAGGTATCTTGATATGCCATCAATTTTCAGATATCAGGTTTAACGAAGTCAGCTACTTATACCTTTTGACTCTAGGTAGCCTGAAATTTCAAGTTTTTCATAAATATCTTAAAGAACTCTGTGCTTGTATTAGATATCTGACTAGTTTACAACTATCCATATGAAGTGGAGTGGTACTAGGTATCTTGATATGCCATCATTTTTCAGATATCACTCTTAATCAAGTCAGCTACATATACCTTTTGATGGCAGGTAAACTGAAATTTCAAGTTTTTCGCAAATATCTTAAGGAACTCTGTATTTGTATTAGATATCTGACTAATTTACAACTACCCACGTGAAGTGGTGTGATATTAGATATCTTGATATGCCAACAATTTTCGGATATCATACTTAACGAAGTCAGCTACTTATACCTTTTGATTCCTGGTAACCTGAAATTTCAAGTTTTCCGTAGATATCTTAAAGAACGCCTTGTTTGTATTAGATATCTGACTAATTTACAACTATCCATGTGAAGTGGAATGGTATTAGGTATCTTGATATGCCATCAATTTTCAGATATCACTCTTAAGGAAGTCAGCTACTTATACCTTTTGATTGCAGGTAACATGAAATTTCAAGTTTTCTATCAATATTTTAAGGAACTCTGAGTTTGTATTAGATATCTGACGAATTTACAATTATCAAAGTGAAGAAGAATGATATTAGGTATCTTGACATGCCATAAATTTCCAGATATCACGCTTAAGGAAGTCAGCTACTTATTATACCTTTTGATTCCTGGTATCCTGAAATTTCACGTTTTTCATAAATATCTTAAAGAACTCTGTGTTTGTTTTAGATATCTGACTAGTTTACAACTATCCATGTGAAGTGGAGTGGTACTAGGTATCTTGATATGCCATCAATTTCTAGATATCACGCTTAAGGAAGTCAGCTACTTATACCTTTTGATTCCTGGTAACCTGAAATTTCAAGTTTTTCATAAATATCTTATAGAACTCCTTGTTTGTATTAGATATCTGACAAATTTACAACTATCCATGTGAAGTGGAAGGGTATTAGATATCTTGATATGCCATCAATTTTCAGATATCACGCTTAAGGAAGTCAGCTACTTATACCTTTTGATTCCTGGTATCCTGAAATTTCACGTTTTTCATAAATATCTTAAAGAACCCTGTGCTTGTATTAGATATCTGACTAGTTTACAACTATCCATGTGAAGTGGAGTGGTACTAGGTATCTTGATATGCCATCAATTTTCAGATATCACTCTTAAGGAAGTCAACTACATATACCTTTTGATGGCAGGTAAACTGAAATTTCAAGTTTTCGCAAATATCTTAAGGAACTCTGTATTTGTATTAGATATCTGACTAATTTACAACTACCCAAGTGAAGTGGTGTGATATTAGATATCTTGATATGCCAACAATTTTCGGATATCATACTTAACGAAGTCAGCTACTTGTACCTTTTGATTACAGGTAACCTGAAATTTCAAGTTTTCTACCAATATTTTAATGAACTCTGAGTTTGTATTAGATATCTGACGAATTTACAATTATCAAAGTGAAGAAGAGTGATATTAGGTATCTTGACATGCCATAAATTTCCAGATATCACGCTTAAGGAAGTCAGCTACTTATACCTTTTGATTCCTGGTATCCTGAAATTTCACGTTTTTCATAAATATCTTATAGAACTATGTGCTTGTATTAGATATCTGACTAGTTTACAACTATCCATGTGAAGTGGAGTGATATTTAGTATCTTAATATGCCATCAAATTTAAATATCACGCTTAAGGAAGTCAGCTACTTATACCTTTTGATTGCAGGTAAACTCAAATTTCAAGTTGTTAGAAGATAGTTTAAGGAGCTCCTTGTTTGTTTTAGATATCTGATTAATTTACCAATGCACATATGACAAGATGTGATATTAGGTATCTTGATATGCCATCAATTTTCAGATATCAGGTTTAACGAAGTCAGCTACTTATACCTTTTGACTCTAGGTAGCCTGAAATTTCAAGTTTTTCATAAATACCTTAAAGAACTCTGTGCTTGTATTAGATATCTGACTAGTTTACAACTATCCATGTGAAGTGGAGTGGTACTAGGTATCTTGATATGCCATCAATTTTCAGATATCACCCTTAAGGAAGTGGGCTACTTATACCTTTTGATTGCAGGTAACCTGAAATTTCAAGTTTTTCATAAATTTCTCAAGGAACTCTGTGTTTGTACTAGAAATCTGACTAATTTACAATTAACCACGTGAAGAAGACTGATATTAGGTGTCTTGATATACCATCAATTTTTAGATATCACGCTTAAGGAAGTCAGCTACTTATACCTTTTGATTGCAGGTAAACTCAAATTTCAAGTTTTTCATAAATATCTTAAATAACTCTGCATTTGTATTAGATATCTGACTAATTTACAACTATACACGTGAAGAGGTGTGATATTAGGTATCATCATATGCCAACAATTTTGAGATATCACGCTTAATGAAGTCAGCTACTTGTACATTTTGATTGCAGGTAACCTGAAATTTCAAGTTTTTAGAAAATATTTTAAGGAGCTCCGTGTTTGTTTTAGATATTTGATTAATTTACCAATGCACACATGACAAGATGTGATATTAGGTATTTTGATATGCCATCAATTTTCTAATATCACGTTTAAGGAAGTCAGCTACTTATACCATTTGATTCTAGGTAGACTGAAATTTCAAGTTTTCCGTACATATCTTAAGGAACTCTGCGTTTGTATTAGATATATCACTAATTTACCATCTCACATATGACAAGGAGTGATATTAAGTATCTTATTATGATATCAATTTTCAGATATCACGCTTAAGGAAGTTAGCTACTTAGACCTTTTGATTCCTGGTTACCTGAAATTTCAAACGTTTTGTAGATATCTTTTAAGGAACTGTGTGTTTGTATTAGATATCAGACTAATTATCTACTTTCAACCTGAAGAGGAGTGGTATTAGGTATCTTGAAATGCCATCAATTGTCAGATAGATATGTTAGATACTTGACTAATTTATCTTTGCCGATATTACAGAGCTTTATATGAACTGTCTTGATATGCAATCAATTTTGAGATATCACGTTCGACGAAGTCAGCTACTTATACCTTTTGATTCCAGACATCTTGAAATTTAAAGTGTTTTGTATATAGCTTAAGGAACTGTTAGATATCTGACTGTAAACTACTATCCACGTGAAGAGGTATGATAATAGGTATCAAGATACCTAATATCGCTCTTCTTCACGTGGGTGGTTGTAAGTTAGTCAGATATCTAATACAAACGAAGAGATCCTCAAGATATTTACGGAAAACTTCAAATTTCAGGTTACTTAGAATCAAAAAGTATAAGTAGCTAACTTCCTCAAGGGTGATATTTGAAAATTGATGGCATATCAAGATACCTAATACCACTCCACTTCATATGGATAGTTGTAAATTAGTCAGATATCTAATACAAACTCAGAGTTCCTTAAATTATTGTTGAAAACTTGAAATTTCAGGTTACCTGTAATCAAAAGGTATAAGTAGCTGACTTCCTTAAGGGTGATATCTGAAAATTGATGGCATATCAAGATACCTAATACCATTCAACTTCACATGGATAGTTGTAAATTAGTCAGATATCTAACACAAACAAGGCGTTCTTTAAGATATCTACGGAAAACTTGAAATTTCAGGTTACCAGGAATCAAAAGGTATAAGTAGCTGACTTCGTTAAGTATGATATCCGAAAATTGTTGGCATATCAAGATATCTAATATCACACCACTTCACGTGGGTAGTTGTAAATTAGTCAGATATCTAATACAAATACAGAGTTCCTTAAGATATTTGCGAAAAACGTGAAATTTCAGTTTACCTGCCATCAAAAGGTATATGTAGCTGACTTCCTTAAGCGTGATATCTGAAAATTGATGGCATATCAAGATATCTAATACCCTTCCACTTCACATGGATAGTTGTAAATTTGTCAGATATCTAATACAAACAAGGAGTTCTTTAAGATATTTATGAAAAACTTGAAATTTCAGGTTACCAGGAATCAAAAGGTATAAGTAGCTGACTTCCTTAAGCGTGATATCTAGAAATTGATGGCATATCAAGATACCTAGTACCACTCCACTTCACATGGACAGTTGTAAACTAGTCAGATATCTAAAACAAACACAGAGTTCTTTAAGATATTTATGAAAAACGTGAAATTTCAGGATACCAGGAATCAAAAGGTATAAGTAGCTGACTTCCTTAAGCGTGATATCTGGAAATTTATGGCATGTCAAGATACCTAATATCATTCTTCTTCACTTTGATAATTGTAAATTCGTCAGATATCTAATACAAACAAGGAGTTCCTTAAAATATTGATAGAAAACTTGAAATTTCATGTTACCTGCAATCAAAAGGTATAAGTAGCTGACTTCCTTAAGAGTGATATCTGAAAATTGATGGCATATCAAGATACCTAATACCATTCCACTTCACATGGATAGTTGTAAATTAGTCAGATATCTAATACAAACAAGGCGTTCTTTAAGATATCTACGGAAAACTTGAAATTTCAGGTTACCAGGAATCAAAAGGTATAAGTAGCTGACTTCGTTAAGTATGATATCCGAAAATTGTTGGCATATCAAGATATCTAATATCACACCACTTCACGTGGGTAGTTGTAAATTAGTCAGATATCTAATACAAATACAGAGTTCCTTAAGATATTTGCGAAAAACTTGAAATTTCAGTTTACCTGCCATCAAAAGGTATATGTAGCTGACTTGATTAAGGGTGATATCTGAAAAATGATGGCATATCAAGATACCTAGTACCACTCCACTTCACATGGATAGTTGTAAACTAGTCAGATATCTAATACAAGCACAGAGTTCTTTAAGATATTTATGAAAAACTTGAAATTTCAGGCTACCTAGAGTCAAAAGGTATAAGTAGCTGACTTCGTTAAACCTGATATCTGAAAATTGATGGCATATCAAGATACCTAATATCACATCTTGTCATGTGTGCATTGGTAAATTAATCAGATATCTAAAACAAACAAGGAGCTCCTTAAACTATCTTCTAACAACTTGAAATTTGAGTTTACCTGCAATCAAAAGGTATAAGTAGCTGACTTCCTTAAGCGTGATATCTAAAATTTGATGGCATATTAAGATACTAAATATCACTCCACTTCACATGGATAGTTGTAAACTAGTCAGATATCTAAAACAAACACAGAGTTCTTTAAGATATTTATGAAAAACGTGAAATTTCAGGTTACCAGGAATCAAAAGGTATAAGTAGTTGACTTCCTTAAGCGTGATATCTGGAAATTTATGGCATGTCAAGATACCTAATATCATTCTTCTTCACTTTGATAATTGTAAATTCGTCAGATATCTAATACAAACAAGGAGTTCCTTAAAATATTGATATAAAACTTGAAATTTCATGTTACCTGCAATTAAAGGGTATAAGTAGCTGACTTCCTTAAGGGTGATATCTGAAAATTGATGGCATATCAAGATATCTAATACCCTTCCACTTCACATGGATAGTTGTAAATTAGTCAGATATCTAATACAAACAAGGCGTTCTTTAAGATATCTACGGAAAACTTGAAATTTCAGGTTACCAGGAATCAAAAGGTATAAGTAGCTGACTTCGTTAAGTATGATATCCGAAAATTGTTGGCATATCAAGATATCTAATATCACACCACTTCACGTGGGTAGTTGTAAATTAGTCAGATATCTAATACAAATACAGAGTTCCTTAAGATATTTGCGAAAAACTTGAAATTTCAGTTTACCTGCCATCAAAAGGTATATGTAGCTGACTTCCTTAAGCGTGATATCTGAAAAATGATGGCATATCAAGATACCTAGTATCAGATTTTGTCATATGTGCATTGGTAAATTAATCAGATATTTCAAACAAAGACGGAGTTCCTTAATATATTTTCTAAAAACTTTAATTTTCAGGTTACCTGCAATCAAAAGGTATAAGTAGTTGACTTCCTTAAGCGTGGTATCTCAAAATTAATGGCATATCAAGATACCTAGTACCACTCCACTTCACATGGATAGTTGTAAACTCGTCAGATATCTAATACAAGCACAGGGTTCTTTAAGATATTTATGAAAAACGTGAAATTTCAGGATACCAGGAATCAAAAGGTATAAGTAGCTGACTTCCTTAAGCGTGATATCTGGAAATTTATGGCATGTCAAGATACCTAATATCACTCTTCTTCACTTTGATAATTGTAAATTCGTCAGATATCTAATACAAACTCAGAGTTCCTTAAGATATTTGCGAAAAACTTGAAATTTCAGTTTACCTGCCATCAAAAGGTATATGTAGCTGACTTCCTTAAGCGTGATATCTGAAAATTGATGACATATCACGATACCCAATATCACTACTTGCCATACGTATCGTTGTAAGTTAGTTAAATTTATGATATAAAGACGGAGTTCCTTAAGGTATTCACACGGATCTTGAAATTTCATTGTACCGATAATCAAAATGTATAAGTAACTGATTTCCTAAAGAGCGATATCTGAAAATTCGTGGAGTACCAAAACACCATCTATCACTTCTTGCCATATGTATAGTCGTAAATTCGTCAGATATCTAATACAAACATAAAGTCAAACATAAAGTTTCTTACGGTATTCACACTTATGTTGAAATTTCAGGGTAACTCGAATCAAATTGTAAAAGTAGCAGATATCTCAAAATGGATGGTATATCAAATGATTGAAGGTCTGAATTCAATCCGTATCACTTTTAAAGTAAACACTCAGTTGAAAAAGTTTATTCATATTTTGCATTGCAATGTTATGTAATTGGGGATAATTGAGCATGAAATTTCATACGACTCCTCGTCCTCTTTAGAAATAAATCTGATAGATAATAATTTTCAAACTCATTAACTTTTATCTGGTAGCGAGCTATCAGTAATTATAACTTTTATATTTTGTAGTAGCTGGCTACGAGTAGCTAACTTTTCATACTTTTAGTAGCTGGCTACTAGTAACTGGCTACTAGTAGCTAACTTTTCCTGGTTCAAGTAGCTGGCTACTAGTAGCCAACTTTTCTCTTTTTAAGTAGCCAGTTACTAGTAGCTGGTTACTAGTAGCCAACTTTACCGATCTCTAGCGCGCTGATCATGCACTGCTAGGAGATTAGTTCCCCTGGTCGTGAGTTCAACTCCGTATAGGGGCATGATATCATTTTAAATATGTACTGATAAATTAAATCCAGAATTCTTAATGATAATGAAATGTCCGAGTATTTTCAGTGCGAAAATGGTGTTATGACATGTCAGCCTTTTTGTTTGCCTTGTACCTTTATGGTCTGCAGGATTTTCTTAATGCATTTAATATTGAAGGTTTACCATCTATATCCGAGATGTACGAACAGAAGATGAATGGTTGGTTTTTTTTTTTTTTTAATTATTTGTTATTTCATATGTACATAACATTTTAGTGATAGTGGTAACGGAATTCGAGAAAGATTTACAAAACCGATTGGACTGTTAAAAATGGAATCTAAAGATAAATCTAAATAAATAAAAACACAATTTAAAAAGTATATAAAGTATTTTTAAAAAGCATAAGAAGTACTTTTTGGTATCTCTTTATTCTTAAAGGCATAGTTTAATACAGGTATAATCTCGACTAAAATTCGGCTTGGCTGAATATTTGGACTGACGCTTTCACCGAATCTCAGGAGGTAGCAGGTCGTTCCGTCCCACAGTCGGTCCGTTCCTAGTCGGTCCGTCCCATGGTCGATTCGGCCCATTTTGCTTAGTCTATCCGGCCCCTCAATTGTTTTTTAATCAAAGATATAATAAATGATTATTACTTAAGAAAAAGGGAAGGTTTTGCATATATATTGCTGTTATAGTTATAAAAATAAGATAACTGCCGAAGTTAGACTCTGTAAATAAAATTGTTTATACAACCCTTAACTAGGATTTATAATTTTTGTTTGAAGTGGGATGGTTATGAAAATGTGTGCTCATTAATTATTGTAAAAACATCGTTATTCAACTATATTTAGCAATCAATGTAAATGTGTGTCCCATGTCCACTGATAAAAAAGTTTTTTATAACTGCATTGTTGTGCAACCTTTGATCATTAATTACGAGCTTACAGTAACCTAACTATTAGAAGTTTTTTTTTTTTAAACTCCAGATCTTCAAAGAATTGCTCATGATTTGGAAATAGAATGTGGCAGGACCTGGTATAGAAATATTCCAAGACATGACAGAGTATGTACATTTTGTTTGAAAACAAAAGGTATTCTTTGTATTGAAAATGAAGCCCACTTTATCGAATATTGGGATGTGTATAATGATCTTAGAAAAAGCTGTCAAATATCAAAACATCTCTTCTTTTTGGGAAATACTGAAAGCTTATTTCAATATGGAGGAACGACTACCTTAAAAGCTTTGGCAAAGTATGTTTTTCTTGCTTATAAAAGAAGAGACATTTGTTATGATAAACAGTCTAAAGAAGATTAATATACATTACGTGTGATCAAGGTTAATTAGTCTGCAATCAAGCCATAAATACCATAGAGCATATTAAAGGATGACAACCTGATGACAGAAGATATCAGCGGCACACATACCATGAAGATGAAATACGCAGATGAATTAAATCAATTCAGTACTGTAAATAGCACTTGGAAAAATATTATTTTTTCTGGGCCGGATCGACTAGGGGACGTATTAACTAGGGGACGGATAGTCTAGAGACGGATCATCCGGTAAAGGGACGAATCGACTAAGGGACGGATTGATTATGGGACGGAACGTCTAGAAATCGTCTCAGAGCAGTGTTTCATAATTCATGTCTGGAAATTTACTTTCAGCTTCGGCCAGTTCTAGGAATCAATGTGCACTTAGGTGACACCGCTGTTCGCTTCAAATCAAATCTGTAAATGTATTATCTTTTGGGGATATACATGTTATAGGTAAATAATTAATATTAAAATCCTTCAATTGATGTCCAAATCTTGTTGTAGTTATCAAAATTTCGTTCTGTTTAAATTGCTTCTAAATTTACAATATTTCTACCAGTTTTTCCGTTTGTCGTGAAGATCGTTTATCGTGTTTTGCGTTTATCCTATCGTATCGTGCGTATTATATATCCTTTGGTATCGTGCTTGTATTATGTTCTATCGTTTATCAATTGAAGAATGAATGAATGAATGAAAGAAAGAAAGAAAGAAAGAAAGAAAGAAAGAAAGATAAATAGATACATAGATAGATAGATATACATAAGGTACCCTAAAGCCTATACATGTATATATATCTGTATTATAAATGATAAGCTAAGAACAACGTGCCAAAAAAATCTTGAGCCAAATGTGACTTCAATGATAATGTATATAAAAGTGACACGAACTTCGCGCATTATCGCCGATTTAGCCGTTGACCTAGATTAAAATCAAGGAAACTTTGAGTGTAGACAGGCCTATCTATTCGAAGTATGATAATATTGGAGGATTTTTTCTATATTTTTCTTATCAAAAATTTCAAATCTTCAAGAACAGTAAGGAACATTTTCCTACATCGGCCAAAATGACCTTTAGGCCCCTAATCAATAATTGTTGATGACCTTTCGAAAACTTTTAAATATATATTTATTCGGACGAGTAAACAGATACTTACAATATATCAACAGTATTTTTCCCTACAAACCTACCTCTTTATTCTGTTTTATCTCAAATCTGAAAAATTACATTGCAACGATCCAGTCACCGTCTAGATGTCGAGATAGTCCGATCATGGGACGCCGATTTCGTCATAAACATTTTTAGATACACGCAACCATGAACACAATTTACATCACACATTTGCTCGTAGCGCATTGAAGTTGTGGATTTTTCCAGAGTAATTTTAGATTTAATTTGATTAAATTACAATGTAATATACAGCCCTGTGGGGATCCGGGTTAGAACAGGTCCTCAATCTATTCTTAAATCCGCGCTATATACTCTGCGTAGGGAGTGTTGTAGCGATTGTGAGCGTATCTTAGGATCTGATTTTAATTTGACTGACACGTCCTCAGTACACCATTCTTGTCGTAAGAGGCGACTAAATGGGGCGATTAATTCTTCGGATGAGACTGCAAAATCCGAGGCCCTGTGTCACAGCAGGTGTGACACGATAAAGATCTCTCCCTGCTCAAAGGCCATAAGCGCCGAAGATAGGCCTCAATTTTGCAGCCCTACATCGCCAATGGTAACGTCTCTATATGGGTGAAAATTCCCAAGAGTGACGTTAAACAACATAAAATCAATCAATCAATTAATATGCACTATGCATATTATAAAATGGGCGAAATATGAAAAAGTAAAACTTGATACTATGTCAGAATAGCTGCAGAACTGTAACTCTCTGAAAAAATATTGGAACAGATCTGATTTGTCCCAATATTTTTTCAGAAAACTCTGTCCCAATATGATTTCAGAGAGCTACAGTTCTGCAGCTATCGTATCACTATCATCCATCCGTAAAGCAGAAGTTATCAAAGAACTGACAACTCAACTGTATGACAAACGGGATGATTTCAGCTTCTCCATCGTCAACTTCCCACATTTATGTAGCAATATTCCATTATCACCTGCATATGGTGTTTATATATCTCAACTGATTCGATATGCAAGAGCTTGTTCTGGGTATAGTCAGTTTTTAAATCGAGGTAAGCTACTGACAAAAACGTTGATGATACAGGGATTTCAACAGTCTCGATTGAAGTCAGCATTTCGCAAATTATATGGTCGTTATAACGATCTAGTTCGTCAATACAACCTCGCATTGGGTCAAATGCTGTCTGACGTGTTTCATACCGATTGTTAAGCCGTTCTTGGCACACTGATTTTGACTGCGGATAACTCCGTTTACCTGATCAGGATATGGGGCTCACGGCTGGTGTGACCGGTCAACAGGGGATGCCTACTCCTCTTAGGCACCTGATCCCACCTCTGGTGTGTCCAGGGGTCCGTGTTTGCCCAACTATCTATTTTGTATTGCTTGTAGGAGTTATGAGATTGATCACTGTTCGTTATCTTCACCTTGCATTAGGTATTACAAGAGGAATATGTTTTGGTTCCGGTTGACAGGCTTAATTGTAACAACAATGGCTTTCTTTGTAAGAGTCATGATTACAACTGTATTTGAAACGAACTTGGCATTAATTGTACATTTGGTAATCCTACTTAATATACTCCAACTGCCCTTTCAAAAGATGAAATTCTTCAAAATCATGCTTCAGCTTTAAACACATTTAACATCACAGTTAATGTTTACAAATAATGAACATATACTGGAATCCTAAACTTCACAAAAATGAAGTTTTCTATCATTATCCATTGGGAAATGCGTTGGATGAGTCGTGATATTCAAGAATTTGGTAAAATGAAAATTGTATAGAAAATGGGCTCGTCAGCCATTTTAATTGGACGATAATTAGACGAGGCTGACTAAGTCACCTCGTAAAAATCATAAATATTTCTCTGTTTATTTAAACCACGTCCTCCAGTATGGCAGTATCCATAGGAAAGGGTAAATATTATTTGACAAAGGGTAACATTATTATGAATATCATTATCCTTCCTAACAAGAATCTTCAACTAGGGTACATGTATCTACGGAAAAGTAGTCCCCCCTAACCAATCTATACCTTCCGAATTTAAAGTTGAATAAGAAAATAGTTCCCTTTTTTATAACGATCATACAGTGTACCTTTTCACATAGAATAAATACCCTATGAAAAATAGTGGATATGTCGAAAAGGGTTGATAGGTCGACAAGTTGACACCCAAACAACATAAAATGATGTATCACGACAAAGGTCGACAGGTTAACATTAAAAACCGTTAGAAAGGATCGACTGGTTGACATCAGAAATCGTTAGAAAGGATCGACTGGTTGACATCAGATATCGTTAGAAAGGGTCGACAGGTTGACATCAGATATCGTTAGAAAGGGTCGACAGGTTGACATCAGATATCGTTAGAAAGGATCGACTGGTTGACATCAGATACCGTTAGAAAGGGTCGACAGGTTGACATCCAAACTATACAGCCTAAATGTATCACAACTAAGGTGAAAAGGTCGACAGGAAAACTTAAAAATATAAATACAAATTGGATAGATCGATACCAAAATTTATAATACCATGAATCAGTTAATGTGTATTTCAGAGGTCTCGATAGATTGACAACAAAATAGAAAACGAATCAAATCATTACTTTCCCAGATTAACATTTAAATTATTAAAGTAAACACAACCTGTATAGCGTATTATTCATTATACCATCACGGAGGTCAACGCTGTATAAGGTCACCTCAGTCTCTTGATGTCAATATTTCGAATTATCATAACATATTAAGATGTTTGAATATGCGAAATGTTTAAAATTACTCAGAGAGCACATAATGGCGAATTATTCATTTTCTTCAATATATCATACTCTCGTGGGGATCCGGGTTAGAAAAGGCCCTCAGTACATGTACCCCTTGCTTGTCGTAAAAAGCGGCTAAATGGGGCGGTCCTTCGGATGAGACCGCAAAACCCGAGGCCCCGTGTCACAGCAGGTGGGGCACGATAAAGATCCCTCCCTGCTCAATGGCCATAAGCGCCGAGCATAGGGCTAAATTTTGCAGCCCTTAACCGGCATTGGTGACGTCTCCATATGAGTGAAATATTCTCGAGCAAGACGTTAAACAAGATACAATCAATCAATATATCATTCTCACCCTGTAGACCCGTGAATTTGTCGACCTGTCAACACTTTGATCTGTCAACCCGTCAATTTGTCGACCTGCTAACCCGTAAACCTGTTAACCCGTCAATTTGTCGACCTGTCTACCCATAGACCTGTCGACCTGTCAAACTGTCGACCCGTCAACTTGTGTCCTCCTATTGATCTGTCTTCTTCCCTACACCATGATGTATTGTTTACCTTAATTTTACTACCTATAAATAACAGATTTTTTTTATCATTGCGCATTAATCTATTGCGTATTAGAAATAAGCCAGAACTACCGAACAGCTAGATTTTTTTTTCTCAGTTTTGACGATCGATCGTGTTTGGCGGAGGGAATCACTTTCTGGTCAGTAAAATTGATAGAAGAAAAAGTACGATACTTTGAAAAATACGAGCAGTAATCAATCTTGTAAATCCTATAAATAATTCAAAATTAAGACTAGGGCAAACATAGCTGCAATAATGTAGCCCTATCCAATTTTTTTTATTCTGACGTTTTCGGGATAAGGCTACAATTCCATAGGATCTCCGTAATGGTGCAAAATAATTTGATGAATAACCGATAATTAGTCCCAAATGTTGTTTACACCAAAAGGAGTACCAACTTTGTGCTCGGGCATATCTAATAAAGGTGTTTTTCATTAAATATAATGTACAGCATGCAAAATTCTTCGTCTGCTCCGCCATGCTTGTTATCGCGAGATCTCGTAGGTGGATCTAATGAAAAACCTAAACATTGACAATCAGCGCGAAAATGTAGTTACTCGAGCCACTTCGACAAAGAAAGGAAAATCATATTGTTGCAGAAAGAATTTGCACTCTGCTGTTCGGTTTTTAACTTCAAACCTTTTCAATACCGACGAAATAGCTTTCGCCTCCATACTTATCCATTGATGTAAATACTACCTTATATGGCATATGC